>NC_052333.1:21197772-21272772 GCF_016432855.1 Salvelinus namaycush | reverse complement strand
ACACACCAATGCAGTGGCAGAAAAGCATGCATGCACGCACACACACACACACACACACACACACACACACACACACACACACACACACACACACACACACACACACACACACACACACACACACACACACACACACACACACACACACACTTGCACACATACACACACACAGACAAAGACACACGCACACACACACACGTACACACATACACAGACAAAAACACACACACACACGCACACGCACACGCACACACACAAACACACATCCTCTGGTTGGTCAGAAATGTCAGATAACTTACCGGCATTGTCACTCATGGCCTCAAAATGAAAGTGAGAGGAACCTCTCCCCTGAAGCAGTGAGACAACAGGGCAGCAGAGTCCCCAAATACACCAAAACAGTTCTATGGCAAGCCAATAGTGACAAACTACAGCTGCAGGCATACAATTGTTTTTCTTAGCATAATGTACGCCCTAGTTAGTAGCTGAAAGACCATGGATCGTAGAAAAAGTGCTTGCATAGCCACTCTGATGAATAGTTGCATGGGAAATGAGGTGCCTGGCGCCTGGCCCAAAGGCATGGTCCTGTCCTCACTGGGAGGGACTACCTAAAGACTTGCCTGGGGAGGGAGGGAGGGAGGGAGGGAGGGAGGGAGGGAGGGAGGGAGGGAGGGAGGGAGGGAAAGAGAGAGCTGTCTTACTGTTCATGATGACATCCAGAGCCATTGGGTGAAACTCCTATAAGCCTTAGAGGTAGGAGGTGGAAAAAGGGAGAGAGGGAAGAACTACCTTCATGGGAGAGAGGAGAGGAGCAGTGAGTGGAGGGAGAGAGGAATTGAGAAGGGAGGTGGAGAGAGAAGTAGCTAGGGAGAGAGGTAGATGGATAGAGATGGGGATGGAGAGAGAGATGGAGCTAGGGAGAGAGGTAGATGGATAGAGATGGGGATGGAGAGAGAGATGGAGCTAGGGAGAGAGGTAGAGGGATAGAGATGGGGGATGGAGAGAGAGAAGGAGCTAGGGAGAGAAGTAGAGGGATAGAGATGGGGGATGGAGAGAGATGGAGCTAGGGAGAGAGGTAGAGGGATAGAGATGGGGGATGGAGAGAGAGATGGAGCTAGAGAGAGAGGTAGAGGGATAGAGATGGGGGATGGTGAGAGATGGAGCTAGGGAAAGAGGTAGAGGGATAGAGATGGGGGATGGAGAGAGAGATGGAGCTAGAGAGAGAGGTAGAGGGATAGAGATGGGGGATGGAGAGAGAGAAGGAGCTAGAGAGAGAGGTAGAGGGATAGAGATGGGGGATGGAGAGAGAGATGGAGCTAGGGAGAGAGGTAGAGGGATAGAGATGGGGGATGGAGAGAGAGATGTAGCTAGAGAGAGAGGTAGAGGGATAGAGATGGAGGATGGAGAGAGAGAAGGAACTAGGGAAAGAGGTAGAGGGATAGATGGGGGATGGAGAGAGAGATGGAGCTAGAGAGAGAGGTAGAGGGATAGAGATGGAGGATGGAGAGAGAGATGTAGCTAGAGAGAGAGGTAGAGGGATAGAGATGGAGGATGGAGAGAGAGAAGGAACTAGGGAAAGAGGTAGAGGGATAGAGATGGGGGATGGAGAGAGAGATGTAGCTAGAGAGAGAGGTAGAGGGATAGAAATGGAGGATAGCGCGAGGCAGGTTGAGGAGGTTTCGGCAGAAAGAAAGAGAGAGAGAAAGGAGAAAGACAGAGTCAGTCAGGTGTGTGATTCACAACTCCCTCCCATTCTCTTCCCTCCCCTTTCCCCCGACCTTCCTCTCTCCTCTTACCTCACCTCACTCTCCTCGCCTCTCCTCCCTAAACCTTCCTCTCCCCTCTCCCCCTTTTCTGGCGGCACAGTGACATCTTGCTGCAGCAGGTGTTACCGTGACTACCGCCCTCTGTGGCACCACGGCAGAAATCAGAACTAACGTGGACAGGACCCGGGTGTGCAGGCCCTGAAATAGATTACACGGGGCGGTTAATGTGATTCTCAAGCGTTTCCCCCTGAAATGTAAGAGTGCCTTGGTGTTATTAATACGCATGAGAGGGAATCAATATTCTCCCTCGGTGTCAGTTACTGTTCCCACTCTCTCTATCTCTCTCTATCTCTCTGGCTCCGTTCATCCTGATCCTCTGCTGTCTATCTCTCATTCTCTGCTTTCTCTTTATTCTGTCCTTCTCTATCCCTCCTTTCCTTCTGACTCTCATTTTGTCTTTATCACTGCTTCTCTCTCTCTCTCATTTGCATATCATCTGTCCATGCCCCTCTCTATTCTCTCTTCGACCTCCCCGCCTGTCTCTCTCTTTCTCTCCCCCTCTCTCTCTCTCCCCTCTCTCTCTCTCTCCCTCTCTCTCTCTCCCCCCATCGCTCTCTCTCCCCTCTCTCTCTCTCCCCCTCTCTCTCTCTCCCCTCTATCTCTCTCTCCCTCTCTCTCTCTCCCCCCATCGCTCTCTCTCTCCCCTCTCTCCAGATGACACAGCAGGCCCACAATAACAAGATCTCCATAATTGTAGCGTAGCTGGAATACTGTGAGGCAGCACTCGGCTGTTGGTGTGTGGTCGTGGTGATTGGGTGCTGTAAAGGAAGCCATGCGTTTCGAGCAGCACAGGAGCGAGAGGAGCGCCACTTTAAATCAAGCACCTTTTAATCAGAGCACTCACAATAGAGGACATAAAGTTAACAAGCCAGTGAGGACCTCTCTGTGTCGGCATCCCAAATGGCCCCCTATTCCCTATATAGTGCACTTCTTTTGACCAGGACCATTTGGTACACAGCCTCTTGCTCCCCGCTCCCTCTGGAGAGCCATTCGGTTGAGGGGGGTGGAGTTTCCCGTCCCAGGTGGTGATGCAGCCTGACAGGATGCTCTCAATGGTGTGTCTGCAGAAGTTTGTGAGGGTCTTAGGGGCCGCATTTCTTCAGCCGACTGAGATTGTAGAGGTGCTGTTGTATCTTCTTCACCACGGTGTCGGTGTGGTGGGACCATTTCAGGTCCTCAGTGATATGTACGCCAAGGAACCTGAAACTTTTGACCCTCTCTGCTGAGGCATCTCTCTCTCTCTCTTTCACACACTTTCACTGTAAATAAGAGCGATTGTTATAATGAGATCGATTGAATATGTTCATCAGTAGCTTTATAAGGCTCTGAAAATCAGTCATTCTACAAGGGTTTTTCACTAGTCTGGGTGGAAGAAACTGCTCATCTGGAGATATGCTCAACAGGTGACTACAAAGTGTGGGAGTGGGTATAGGCTGGTAATTACCATACATCAAAATACCCGTTGAGGGGAAGATGATGATTTATAGCACAATTAGTACAAGTCTCTTACAACTAATATAGCATAGCACACACTCACCCTAATGCATACTCACACACATCTACACACACACACACACACATAACACACACTCATCCTAATGCATACTCACACACATCTACACACACACACACATAACACACACTCATCCTAATGCATACTCACACACATCTACACACACACACACACACACATAACACACACTCATCCTAATGCATACTCACACACATCTACACACACACACACACACATAACACACACTCACCCTAATGCATACTCACACACATACTCACACACACACCTACACACACACACATAGCACACACTCACCCTAATGCATACTCACACACATACTCACACACACACCTACACACACACATATAG
Source organism: Salvelinus namaycush (assembly GCF_016432855.1). NCBI lineage: Eukaryota > Metazoa > Chordata > Actinopteri > Salmoniformes > Salmonidae > Salvelinus > Salvelinus namaycush. Next base: position 21,269,067 of record NC_052333.1, on the reverse strand, counting down.
CACACACTCACCCTTATGCATACTCACACACACACACACACCTACACACACTCACCCTAATGCATACTCACACGCACACACACACACACACACACACACACACACACACACACACACACACACACACACACACACACACACACACACACACACACACACACACACACACACACACACACACACACACACACACACACACACACACACACATTGTCTCTGTCAGTCTGTCAGTCTGTCTGTATGTATATTAATCTACAGTATATGCAGTATCTGAGATCTCTGTCAATATCTCTCCCTCTCATTCACTCACTGTTGAAGCATGCTCTCTTCTCCATCCCTCTTCTCCGTTGCTAGGTTACGTATCTGTAATGTATCTGTCTCTGTCCGTCCTCTCCCTCCCTCTCTCCCCCATCCCTCTCTTCTCTCTGGCTTAGCTCTGAGGTTTTTGGGCTATTGTTTCAGTGAGCCAGAGGAATGCCAACAGCTCTGTGATGTAGAGTGAATTCCAGGCAGGCATGGAGAGTAGGCCCCAGGGCCCAGCACGGACCGGCAAGGCGGACAGGCCCGAAGGAGCTGTCTCTGGACACTCCCCAGCTGGGCCTAATGGTGGTACTGTCAAACAAACTCAGTCTGGCGCTGAATAGCCTACTCACTTTGAAGTAACAGATACTTGCTAAAATATACTTGCTAAAATATACAAATATTGAAGAGTACTTACCTACATACTCAACATTTTTAACAGTAATAAGTAATTTTCACTTAATCAATCACTCACCTACTCACTCACTGACTTACACACACACACACACACACACACACACCTACACACACACACCTACACACACACACACACCTACACACACACACACCTACACACACCTACACACACCTACACACACCTACACACACCTACACACACCTACACACACACACACACACACACACACACACACACACACACACACACACACACACACACACACACACACACACACACACACACACACACACACACACACACACACGCACACACACATTGTCTCTGCCACTTGGTTATAGTGTTAATTCTGTGTGGTTACAGGGTTTTAAAATATATATATTTCACCTTTATTTAACCAGGTAGGCTAGTTGAGAACAAGTTCTCATTTACAACTGCGACCTGGCCAAGATAAAGCAAAGCAGTGCGACACAAACAACAACACAGAGTTACACATGGAATAAACAAGCGTACAGTCAATAACACAATAGAAAAAAAGAAAGTCTATATACAGTGTGTGCAAATGGCGGGAAGAGGTAAGGCAATAAATAGGCCATAGTAGCGAAGTAATTACAATTTAGCAAATTAACACCGGAGTGATAGATGTGCAGATGATGATGTGCAAGTAGAAATACTGGTGTGCAAAAGAGCAGAAAAGTAAATAAAAACAATATGGGGATGAGGTAGGTAGATTGGATGGGCTATTTACAGATGGGCTATGAACAGCTGCAGCGATCGGTTAGCTGCTCAGATAGCTGATGTTTAAAGTTAGTGAGGGAAATATAAGTCTCCAGCTTTAGCAATTTTTGCAATTCGTTCCAGTCATTGGCAGCAGAGAACTGGAAGGAAAGGCGGGCAAAGGAGGTGTTGGCTTTGGGGATGACCAGTGAGATATACCTGCTGGAACGCGTGCTACAACGGGTGTTGTTATCGTGACCAGTGAGCTGAGATAAGGCGGAGCTTTACCAAGCAAACAGAAACAACTAAAAGTTGAACAGTTCAGGCATTAAGGTATTTTACACTCACTTTGGCGCTAATTTCAGATCCTTGTGGTCATTTTTCAAATCTCAAAACGGTCATCACTTGTAACACAGGCTGTCCAATGTTCAAAACATTGCATTGTGTATTCATATCTTGAAATAAACCACTTGCAGAATCATTGGTTCAAATAACTCATTTATCTTCAAATACTATAGGAACATTAATTTAGATCACCCACACACAAGATACCGATAGTTTCACTGTGTAGTTGTTCGTACAATAATTAAATATACAAAATATGTGATACATGTTTCATTATGGTACTACATCGCTGTAAAAGGACTAGTAGAGAGACTACAACAGACACAGGGGAATCATTGAACAAAATCTGAAATGTGCTAATAAAATACAATAATTTAACAACACAGGTTTCTTTGAATCAAAGCAAAAATAATTAGCTACAATTCTTTTTTAAATTACAGTAAAACATCAACTGAAGTGTTCCTCACCTGGCTTACTGTAAAGAGCAAAACAAAGGATAAATGATTCTGTATTTCCCTCAACCCTGTCTTGTGGATTTGACCACAGGTTCTCATCCACATCACAATGGATGTTTTCATTAGCCAAACATCTTGGGAAGAATCTTCTGGCATGGCGAATACAGGCCTGACACTGGTCTGCCGTGATGTCATTGCACGTGTCATCCATGGCCTGGAGAAGGGTGGCTTGTTCGTGAGGACGCCTATCATATACCTTCCACCTCAATGTGGAGAAAAATTCCTCAATCGGCTCTTGAGCCTATGGGGGGGTGCTATTTCGATCTTGGAAAAATGAGTTCCCAAATTAAACTGCCTCGTACTCAATTCTTGCTCGTACAATATGCATATTATTATTACTATTGGATAGAAAACACTCTCTAGTTTCTAAAACCGTTTGAATTATTTCTCTGAGTGAAACAGAACTCATTCTGCAGCACATTTCCTGTCAGGGAGTGAGATTTCAGAAATCGAGGTCCCTGTTCTAGGGTCAGTTTATAAGTCCCCATGCAAGCTATGGGGCTACATGCACTGCATACGCCTTCCTCTAGATGTCAGTAAGCGGTGAGAATTTGAATGGAGTCGATTGCGCAATCTGGGACCTTATATAGGACCGTGGAACGGAAGGACCGTCCTTTTCAACAGTGCGCTTGACGCATGAAGACATCACAATGGCGTCCTGCAAACGCTTTCGTTTTAGTAGTTCTATATCTCCGGTCATGTTTTTATTCGTTATAGGTGTTAAAGACATCATAAGGTAGTTAATTTAAACCGACTTATAGCAGTTTATAGCAGTTTATTGCGAGTTTCTGGGATTTCTTTGCCATGCGCTTTCACGAGTTGGACACCACTCCAGTTGGCGGCTAACATTAGCGGCTATTTCGACCGGACAAGAGGACGTCTTTCAACCCAAAGACGATTGTTCTGGAGAAAGGACACCTTGCCCAAGATTCTGATGGAAGCTCAGCTGATAGTAAGCAGTCTTTATGCTGTTAATTCGTACTTATGTTGACAAATGTCAGATAATAATTCCGCCATGAATTATGGTGCGGTCTCGCTTTAGCGCACGCTGTATGCTTGAAGTAACGTTAATTTTAAAAATGTAATTCAGCGATTGCATTAAGAACTAATTTGTCTTTCAATTGCTGTCCAACCTGTATTTTTTAGTCAAGTTTTGGAATAGTTACTGATTAGATTAGGTGCCTCTTCAAAGATTTCTCCTGCCATTTTCTGGGCAGCTTTGCTACTTTTCTCATTGTATAACCACGATTTGTGCCGCTAAATATGCACATTTTCGAACAAACTCTATATGCATTGTGTAATATGATGTTATAGGACTGTCATCTGAAGAATTCTGAGAAGGTTAGTGAAAAAATTAATATCTTTTGGTGGTTTATACGTTATCGCTCTTTTTGCCTTGAATCAATGCTGGGGTGATGTTTGCACATGTGCTAAGCTAATATAACGCTATATTGTGTTTTCGCTGTAAAACACTTAGAAAATCTGAAATATTGTCTGGATTCACAAGATCTGTGTCTTTCAATTGCTGTACGCTGTGTATTTTTAAGAAATGTTTTATGATGAGTAATTAGGTAATACACGTTGCTCTCTGTAGTTATTCTAGTCGAGTTGTGATGGTGGCTGCAATGGTAAACTATGATTTATACCTGAAATATGCACATTTTTCTAACAAAACATCTGCTATACAATAAATATGTTATCAGACTGTCATCTGATGAATTTGTTTCTTGGTTAGTGGCTATTTATATCTTTATTTGGTCGAATTTGTGATAGCTACTGATGGAGTAAAAAACTGGTGGAGTAAAAAAAATGGTGTCTTTTGCTAACGTGGTTAGCTAATAGATTTACATATTGTGTCTTCCCTGTAAAACATTTTAAAAATCAGAAATGATGTCTGGATTCACAAGATGTGTATCTTTCATCTGGTGTCTTGGACTTGTGATTTAATGATATTTAGATGCTAGTATTTACTTGTGACGCTATGCTAGGCTATGCTAGTCAGCTTTTTTACTGGTGGGGGTGCTCCCGGATCCGGGTTTGGGAGGAACTAGAAGTTATTAAAGAAAGGAGAGTATGGGGGTAAGTACAGGGTGGAAAAATGTGGTTGGGCCTGAAACCATGCTTGCACCATTTGAGCATGGTGGAACCTGAACTTATCCCACACAATGCCATAGGTCATGCCATCAGCTCAACAGACCTGATTTAGCTCATCAAGGAAGGTTTATTTTTTTATTTAACTATGCAAGTCAGTTAAGAACAAATTCTGGTTTACAACAACAGCCTAGGAACAGTGGGTCAACTGCCTTGTTCAGGGACAGAATGACACATTTCTACCTTGTCAGCTCAGGGATTCAATCAAGCAATCTTTAGGTTACTGGCCCAACGTTCTAACAACTAAGCTACCTGCCGCCCCGGGTGACAGATAGGTGACAGGTAGGTGACAGGTAGGTGACAGGTAGGTGACAGGTAGGTTACAGGTAGGTGACAGGTAGGTGACAGGTAGGTTACAGGTAGGTGACAGGTAGGTTACAGGTAGGTGACAGGTAGGTGGCAGGTAGGTGACAGGTAGGTTACAGGTAGGTGACAGGTAGGTTACAGGTAGGTTACAGGTAGGTTACAGGTAGGTGACAGGTAGGTTACAGGCAGGTGACAGGTAGGTTACAGGTAGGTGACAGGTAGGTTACAGGTAGGTGACAGGTAGGTTACAGGTAGGTTACAGGTAGGTGACAGGTAGGTTACAGGTAGGTAACAGGTAGGTGACAGGTAGGCGACAGGTAGGTGACAGGTAGGCGACAGGTAGGTGACAGGTAGGTGCCAGGTAGGTTACAGGTAGGTTACAGGTAGGTGACAGGTAGGTGACAGGTAGGTGACAGGTAGGTTACAGGTAGGTGTCAGGTAGGTTACATGTAGGTTACAGGTAGGTGACAGGTAGGTGACAGGTAGGTGACAGGTAGGTTACAGGTAGGTTACAGGTAGGTGACAGGTAGGTTACAGGTAGGTGACAGGTAGGTGACAGGTAGGTTACAGGTAGGTTACAGGTAGGTGACAGGTAGGTTACAGGTAGGTGACAGGTAGGTGACAGGTAGGTGACAGGTAGGTTACAGGTAGGTTACAGGTAGGTGACAGGTAGGTGACAGGTAGTTGACAGGTAGGTGACAGGTAGGTCACAGATAGGTGACAGGTAGGTTACAGGTAGGTTACAGGTAGGTGACAGGTAGGTTACAGGTAGGTGACAGGTAGGTTACAGGTAGGTTACAGGTAGGGGACAGGTAGGTGACAGGTAGGTTACAGGTAGGTTACAGGTAGGTGACAGGTAGGTGACAGGTAGGTTACAGGTAGGTGACAGGTAGGTTACAGGTAGGTGACATGTAGGTGACAGGTAGGTGACAGGTAGGTGACAGGTAGGTTACAGGTAGGTGACAGGTAGGTTACAGGTAGGTTACAGGTAGGTTACAGGTAGGTGACAGGTAGGTGACAGGTAGGTTACAGGTAGGTTACAGGTAGGTGACAGGTAGGTTACAGGTAGGGGACAGGTAGGTTACAGGTAGGTTACAGGTTACAAGGAGAGCTGCATTATATGATCCACTACGAGGTCTGCATCCCACCACACCATCTTCCGATATAGCCGCACGCACACATGGTGATGTTGGCCACACGTTGTCCAGGTACTTGGATGGTTGCCCACTGGCCAATGAAATTCCGACCTCTCCTTCTTGTCTTGGCCAGGTTGAAGGCTGCCTCATTCAAAAAGAGATCACCCTCAAAAAGAGATCACCCTCTAAAAATACATTTTGGAAAGAGAATTACTGATTACAATTTTTCACAACAATCTTGAAACTGAACATACCTGAACATGCTCAGTCCTCAGTTGCTTCACTCTGTCTGCATTGCTTTCAAAAGGCACATGGTATAGCTGTTTCAGAGACCCTGGTGCCTTTTCAGCAAATAGTCGGCAAACCTATGGCTTCCACATTGTTGAACATGTCGTCATTGTCTAAGATGTGCTGCCTAATTTCTGTAAGGCGAATATCATTTCTGTCCCGAACTAAAACGACCACAGCCCTCTCTTGTTGGTCAGTCAGAATTTTGCCTCTGCCTCCCGTATTTGGCCTAGTCTCAAATCTGCAGGGAAAATTACAGTCACATTGTAACGATTCTCCTCTTCCTCTTCATCCGAAGAGGAGGAGCATGGATTGAACCAAGACGCAGCGTTGTGATAAGACATGATATTTAATAAACAAAACAGAAAACACGACGAACACTTGAATAATTACAAAACAATAAACGATGTAGACGCACCTGAACATAAGAACTTATATGACACGAAGAACGCATGAAACAGGAACAGACTACATAAACCGAACGAACGAACAAACAAACCGAAACAGTCCCGTGTGGCGTAACATACACAGACACTGACACAGGAGACAACCACCCACGACAAACAAAGTGAAAACACCTACCTTAATATGATTCTCAATCAGAGGAGATGAAAACCACCTGCCTCTAATTGAGAACCATATCAGGTACCCATAAATCAACATAGAAACACAAAACATAGACTGCCCACCCAAACTCACGTCCTGACCAACTAACACATACAAAACTAACAGAAAACAGGTCAGGAACGTGACACACATCCCCTACTCTGTGATACACATTGGCATGCAGTATACAGTCATTTGACAATTGAGAGTAGCCTAATGTTTAGTGCATGCTGAAGACTTACCGGATCTCATTGCAGAAAGTTCTGACGATTGAGGCCACGGATGAATTCTGTGGGCAAAACACCTTGTTAATGAGAGAGGTCAGAGGAGAATGTTCAGACTCATTCAAGCTAACAGAAATGCCACAAATACTCAAATAACAGCTGTTTAAACCAGTGGTGTGCAGAAGAGCATCTCTTAACATACAACACATCCATAGACAATGTAGTCCTATTGGTTCATGTTCCACGGTAATTGGTGTCAATGTATCTCGTTATCCTGAAACTTTCATGATCTTAACATGGAATATTGTTTGTCAGTTTCCATAAAACTATGCATTAAGAGTAATGCAACAGTTACTTAACTTACAGTTGTATCATAGTTAGATCATTGTAATGGAATGAATAGACAGTCATCTCAGATGTAATGTGTGAATTGCATTTTGAAATGGTAATAATTTGATGCTAAGTTGTGTCATTTTGAACAGGTGATTTTAGTTCAATGAACAAAAATGATCTTAGCTTTATGTCTATTGTTCTCCAAGCAATTGGTAAAAGTGTTAAGAGTCCTGAAAATTTTTCATTTTGATGATCGGTTGTGAGTTTTGTGTCTAGAGTTTAGAAAAACCACATCAAGGTTCTGAAATTAGCGCCAAAGTGATTGTAAAAAACTGTCCTTCCAAGTGGTTAAGGTTAGGGCTATGGTTTGGGGAAGGCTTAAAACAACAATTTTACTATTACCATCAGGAATCATCAGTATTAAATAGATTTTCTCAGCTTTCTAGAGCACTGTGACTTGCTGTAGTGCAGTGGTCTAAGCAGTGTGCTCCAGCTCCAAGGATTATGAGTTTGCGCCCAGTGCTGGGCAATCGTTTTGTGAGCACCAACAAAAGCATATGTCAACATTCTCAGAACCTTTTCAAACGTCCAAAATCAAAGTCTATTTCTAGTGATCAGCCTGGCTCTAGAGCTACTGCTGTTTCAGCTGATCGATGGATGCACCCGCTATGTGTGTATGCGTGTGTGTGTGCGTGTTTGTGTGTGTGTGCGGGTGTGTTTATCTGTGCGTGTGTGTGCGTGTGTGTTTGTGTGTGCGTGCGTGTGTGTGTGTATGTGTGTGTGCGCCTGCGCGTGTGTGTGCGTTTATGCGTGTGTGTGCGCGTGCGTTTGTGTGTGCGCTACCAGATTAACAGCCGATGATCCATCCATGAGTCATTATCAATAACAGCATCAATACTTTAAATGCTAAACCAGGAAGCCGTTCCATTAACCTCACTCTTCTCTGTTAATGCATTTATTTTCAAAGACCGGAAAACGTGACCAATCGAAACAAGAATGCATTAGGACACATTTAGTCTGCTTATTTACAGGTGCATACACAGGTCAAAATGCTCAGCTGGTTCTTGACTACTTGTGAAAGATTGATGAGGGAGGAAAAATATAAACCTTCCTGCAGCTTTAAGAGCTTCTAATAGGCCTGGATGTAAGATGGCTGTGTGGGCGACGGTGGGAAGGCATTAGTCATGTCCTTTATTTTGTCCTTCCACTTGAACGTATGACTCATGTCCATTTTAGCCTTGGTTTTCATGTTGTCCTGTAAAGGAACTTTGAGTTTGAGAAAGAAAACTTATGTAAAAACAAAAATCGTATAGTCATTGTTATTCAGCAAGCAATGAGCATGAAATATTGAAGCGACGGCGACAGTGTGAGTCGCTGGATCTTTCAATACTATATTTGGGTCACTCTATCAGGCAGATGGAAGGAAGCTCGGTCTAGTCTAGACAGTGTAATGTGTGTCTAGCTAATTCATCTGTTACACAGCCGATGGAGCAGGATGAGAGATGCATTGGAAACATGGAAGGAGTCTGACGGACGAGTCACAGACGAGTCTCAAGAAGTTCAGTATGTATACGTATTCACGTATGATATTGAGTCACACAAGAAACTCAAGGCCCTACAAAGGCGCCTTGATGTACTGTACGTGTAGCTTTGCCGCTGTTACGTCGAATCCCAACCAATTCCCCCAGTCAGTTGTGATCTATTAACTGAAGCAGCGGATGGGAAAGGCTCTATTCCTGTCTTGCAGTGGGTTGGCTTGGCTTTGCTTGGCTTGGCGCGGAGTGGCTCTTCGAGTGGGATCAAATAATGTTTCCCTCCCCCGAAGGTGAGGCTTGGTCCCTATATGCACTGTTTCTTTTATCTCAAACCATTCTCCAGGCAGCCGAGGCGGAGACTTCTCGTCTTCCATGAAAGGAGGAATGAAAAAAGGGAGAGAAAGGAGAAGGAAGAAGATTGTGAAACGTATGTTCTCTGTATGCTATGTAAAGGGGTTCCAAAAGGGTTCTGTGGCTATCCTCAAGTAGAACCCTTTTTGGTTCCAGATACAACCCTTTTTGGTTTCCGGGTAGAACTCTTTGGGGTTCCATGTAGAACCCTCTGTGGAAAGGATGGTACATGAAACCCCAAAAAGTTCTATCTGGAACCAAAATGGGTTCTTCAAAGGGTTCTCCTATTGGGACAGCCGAAGAACCCTTTTTGGTTCTAGATATAACTATTTTTGTGCAGTGTGTAGTGAGCGTGTACCATGCTTGTCTCACAAGGATTAATAGACTGGGGGTAGGAAGAAGAAGATGCAGATGAGATGAGAAACAGAGACAGAGATATAGTCATACAGAAAAGGGACAGAAAGAATGAGTGGTGAGTGAAATAATGCCCCATGAGAAAAAAGAGGGGGAGGGAACAAAGGAAAGTAATAGATGGGTTGAAAGGAAGGGTAAACGCATGTGTCATGAATATGGAAGTCACTAGTGTGTGTGTTTGAAACTTTCTATGTCTTCCCACAATCTGAGTCAAGCCTTAGCCCTGGAACTGTCATGTTAAAACAATCTGAGTCAAGCCTTAGCCCTGGAACTGTCATATTAAAACAATCTGAGTCAAGCTTTAGCCCTGGAACTGTCATGTTAAAACAATCTGAGTCAAGCCTTAGCCCTGGAACTGTCATATTAAAACAATCTGAGTCAAGCTTTAGCCCTGGAACTGTCATGTTAAAACAATCTGAGTCAAGCCTTAGCCCTGGAACTGTCATATTAAAACAATCTGAGTCGAGCTTTAGCCCTGGAACTGTCATGTTAAAACAATCTGAGTCAAGCCTTAGCCCTGGAACTGTCATGTTAAAACAATCTGAGTCAAGCCTTAGCCCTGGAACTGTCATGTTAAAACAATCTGAGTCAAGCCTTAGCCCTGGAACTGTCATGTTAAAACAATCTGAGTCAAGCCTTAGCCCTGGAACTGTCATGTTAAAACAATCTGAGTCAAGCCCTGGAACTGTCATGTTAAAACAATCTGAGTCAAGCCTTAGCCCTGGAACTGTCATGTTAAAACAATCTGAGTCAAGCCATGGCCCTGGAACTGTCATGTTAAAACAATCTGAGTCAAGCCTTAGCCCTGGAACTGTCATGTTAAAACAATCTGAGTCAAGCCTTAGCCCTGGAACTGTCATGTTAAAACAATCTGAGTCAAGCCCTGGAACTGTCATGTTAAAACAATCTGAGTCAAGCCTTAGCCCTGGGACTGTCATGTTAAAACAATCTGAGTCAAGCCCTGGAACTGTCATGTTAAAACAATCTGAGTCAAGCCTTAGCCCTGGAACTGTCATGTTAAAACAATCTGAGTCAAGCCTTAGCCCTGGAACTGTCATGTTAAAACAATCTGAGTCAAGCCCTGGAACTGTCATGTTAAAACAATATGAGTCAAGCCTTAGCCCTGGAACTGTCATGTTAAAACAATCTGAGTCAAGCCTTAGCCCTGGAACTGTCATGTTAAAACAATCTGAGTCAAGCCTTAGCCCTGGAACTGTCATGTTAAAACAATCTGAGTGAAGCCTTAGCCCTGGAACTGTCATGTTAAAACAATCTGAGTCAAGCCTTAGCCCTGGAACTGTCATGTTAAAACAATCTGAGTCAAGCCTTAGCCCTGGAACTGTCATGTTAAAACAATCTGAGTCAAGCCTTAGCCCTGGAACTGTCATGTTAAAACAATCTGAGTCAAGCCTTAGCCCTGGGACTGTCATGTTAAAACAATCTGAGTCAAGCCCTGGAACTGTCATGTTAAAACAATCTGAGTCAAGCCTTAGCCCTGGAACTGTCATGTTAAAACAATCTGAGTCAAGCCTTAGCCCTGGAACTGTCATGTTAAAACAATCTGAGTCAAGCCCTGGAACTGTCATGTTAAAACAATATGAGTCAAGCCTTAGCCCTGGAACTGTCATGTTAAAACAATCTGAGTCAAGCCTTAGCCCTGGAACTGTCATGTTAAAACAATCTGAGTCAAGCCTTAGCCCTGGAACTGTCATGTTAAAACAATCTGAGTCAAGCCTTAGCCCTGGAACTGTCATGTTAAAACAATCTGAGTCAAGCCTTAGCCCTGGAACTGTCATGTTAAAACAATCTGAGTCAAGCCTTAGCCCTGGAACTGTCATGTTAAAACAATCTGAGTCAAGCCTTAGCCCTGGAACTGTCATGTTAAAACAATCTGAGTCAAGCCTTAGCCCTGGGACTGTCATGTTAAAACAATCTGAGTCAAGCCTTAGCCCTGGAACTGTCATGTTAAAACAATCTGAGTCAAGCCTTAGCCCTGGAACTGTCATGTTAAAACAATCTGAGTCAAGCCTTAGCCCTGGAACTGTCATGTTAAAACAATCTGAGTCAAGCCATGGCCCTGGAACTGTCATGTTAAAACAATCTGAGTCAAGCCTTAGCCCTGGAACTGTCATGTTAAAACAATCTGAGTCAAGCCTTAGCCCTGGAACTGTCATGTTAAAACAATCTGAGTCAAGCCTTAGCCCTGGGACTGTCATGTTAAAACAATCTGAGTCAATCCTTAGCCCTGGAACTGTCATGTTAAAACAATCTGAGTCAAGCCTTAGCCCTGGAACTGTCATGTTAAAACAATCTGAGTCAAGCCTTAGCCCTGGAACTGTCATGTTAAAACAATCTGAGTCAAGCTTTAGCCCTGGAACTGTCATGTTAAAACAATCTGAGTCAAGCCTTAGCCCTGGAACTGTCATGTTAAAACAATCTGAGTCAAGCCATGGCCCTGGAACTGTCATGTTAAAACAATCTGAGTCAAGCCTTAGCCCTGGAACTGTCATGTTAAAACAATCTGAGTCAAGCCTTAGCCCTGGGACTGTCATGTTAAAACAATCTGAGTCAAGCCTTAGCCCTGGAACTGTCATGTTAAAACAATCTTAGTCAAGCCTTAGCCCTGGAACTGTCATGTTAAAACAATCTGAGTCAAGCCATGGCCCTGGAACTGTCATGTTAAAACAATCTGAGTCAAGCCTTAGCCCTGGAACTGTCATGTTAAAACAATCTGAGTCAAGCCATGGCCCTGGAACTGTCATGTAAAACAATCTGAGTCAAGCCTTATCCCTGGAACTGTCATGTTAAAACAATCTGAGTCAAGCCATGGCCCTGGAACTGTCATGTTAAAACAATCTGAGTCAAGCCTTAGCCCTGGAACTGTCATGTTAAAACAATCTGAGTCAAGCCTTAGCCCTGGAACTGTCATGTTAAAACAATCTGAGTCAAGCCTTAGCCCTGGGACTGTCATGTTAAAACAATCTGAGTCAAGCCCTGGAACTGTCATGTTAAAACAATCTGAGTCAAGCCTTAGCCCTGGAACTGTCATGTTAAAACAATCTGAGTCAAGCCTTAGCCCTGGAACTGTCATGTTAAAACAATCTGAGTCAAGCCTTAGCCCTGGAACTGTCATGTTAAAACAATCTGAGTCAAGCCTTAGCCCTGGAACTGTCATGTTAAAACAATCTGAGTCAAGCCTTAGCCCTGGAACTGTCATGTTAAAACAATCTGAGTCAAGCCTTAGCCCTGGAACTGTCATGTTAAAACAATCTGAGTCAAGCCTTAGCCCTGGAACTGTCATGTTAAAACAATCTGAGTCAAGCCCTGGAACTGTCATATTAAAACAATCTGAGTCAAGCCTTAGCCCTGGAACTGTCATGTTAAAACAATCTGAGTCAAGCCTTAGCCCTGGAACTGTCATGTTAAAACAATCTGAGTCAAGCCTTAGCCCTGGAACTGTCATGTTAAAACAATCTGAGTCAAGCCTTAGCCCTGGAACTGTCATGTTAAAACAATCTGAGTCAAGCCTTAGCCCTGGAACTGTCATGTTAAAACAATCTGAGTCAAGCCTTAGCCCTGGAACTGTCATGTTAAAACAATCTGAGTCAAGCCTTAGCCCTGGAACTGTCATGTTAAAACAATCTGAGTCAAGCCTTAGGCCTGGGACTGTCATGTTAAAACAATCTGAGTCAATCCTTAGCCCTGGAACTGTCATGTTAAAACAATCTGAGTCAAGCCTTAGCCCTGGAACTGTCATATTAAAACAATCTGAGTCAAGCCTTAGCCCTGGAACTGTCATGTTAAAACAATCTGAGTCAAGCTTTAGCCCTGGAACTGTCATGTTAAAACAATCTGAGTCAAGCCTTAGCCCTGGAACTGTCATGTTAAAACAATCTGAGTCAAGCCATGGCCCTGGAACTGTCATGTTAAAACAATCTGAGTCAAGCCTTAGCCCTGGAACTGTCATGTTAAAACAATCTGAGTCAAGCCTTAGCCCTGGAACTGTCATGTTAAAACAATCTGAGTCAAGCCATGGCCCTGGAACTGTCATGTTAAAACAATCTGAGTCAAGCCTTAGCCCTGGAACTGTCATGTTAAAACAATCTGAGTCAAGCCATGGCCCTGGAACTGTCATGTTAAAACAATCTGAGTCAAGCCTTAGCCCTGGAACTGTCATGTTAAAACAATCTGAGTCAAGCCTTAGCCCTGGAACTGTCATGTTAAAACAATCTGAGTCAAGCCTTAGCCCTGGAACTGTCATGTTAAAACAATCTGAGTCAAGCCTTAGCCCTGGAACTGTCATGTTAAAACAATCTGAGTCAAGCCTTAGCCCTGGAACTGTCATGTTAAAACAATCTGAGTCAAGCCATGGCCCTAGAACTGTCATGTTAAAACAATCTGAGTCAAGCCTTAGCCCTGGAACTGTCATGTTAAAACAATCTGAGTCAAGCCATGGCCCTGGAACTGTCATGTTAAAACAATCTGAGTCAAGCCTTAGCCCTGGAACTGTCATGTTAAAACAATCTGAGTCAAGCCATGGCCCTGGAACTGTCATGTTAAAACAATCTGAGTCAAGCTTTAGCCCTGGGACTGTCATGTTAAAACAATCTGAGTCAAGCCTTAGCCCTGGAACTGTCATGTTAAAACAATCTGAGTCAAGCCTTAGCCCTGGAACTGTCATGTTAAAACAATCTGAGTCAAGCCTTAGCCCTGGAACTGTCATGTTAAAACAATCTGAGTCAAGCCTTAGCCCTGGAACTGTCATGTTAAAACAATCTGAGTCAAGCCTTAGCCCTGGAACTGTCATGTTAAAACAATCTGAGTCAAGCCTTAGCCCTGGGACTGTCATGTTAAAACAATCTGAGTCAAGCCTTAGCCCTGGAACTGTCATGTTAAAACAATCTGAGTCAAGCCCTGGAACTGTCATGTTAAAACAATCTGAGTCAAGCCTTAGCCCTGGAACTGTCATGTTAAAACAATCTGAGTCAAGCCTTAGCCCTGGAACTGTCATGTTAAAACAATCTGAGTCAAGCCTTAGCCCTGGAACTGTCATGTTAAAACAATCTGAGTCAAGCCTTAGCCCTGGAACTGTCATGTTAAAACAATCTGAGTCAAGCCTTAGCCCTGGGACTGTCATGTTAAAACAATCTGAGTCAATCCTTAGCCCTGGAACTGTCATGTTAAAACAATCTGAGTCAAGCCTTAGCCCTGGAACTGTCATATTAAAACAATCTGAGTCAAGCCTTAGCCCTGGAACTGTCATGTTAAAACAATCTGAGTCAAGCTTTAGCCCTGGAACTGTCATGTTAAAACAATCTGAGTCAAGCCTTAGCCCTGGAACTGTCATGTTAAAACAATCTGAGTCAAGCCTTAGCCCTGGAACTGTCATGTTAAAACAATCTGAGTCAAGCCTTAGCCCTGGAACTGTCATGTTAAAACAATCTGAGTCAAGCCTTAGCCCTGGAACTGTCATGTTAAAACAATCTGAGTCAAGCCATGGCCCTGGAACTGTCATGTTAAAACAATCTGAGTCAAGCCTTAGCCCTGGAACTGTCATGTTAAAACAATCTGAGTCAAGCCATGGCCCTGGAACTGTCATGTTAAAACAATCTGAGTCAAGCCTTAGCCCTGGAACTGTCATGTTAAAACAATCTGAGTCAAGCCTTAGCCCTGGAACTGTCATGTTAAAACAATCTGAGTCAAGCCTTAGCCCTGGAACTGTCATGTTAAAACAATCTGAGTCAAGCCTTAGCCCTGGAACTGTCATGTTAAAACAATCTGAGTCAAGCCTTAGCCCTGGAACTGTCATGTTAAAACAATCTGAGTCAAGCCATGGCCCTAGAACTGTCATGTTAAAACAATCTGAGTCAAGCCTTAGCCCTGGAACTGTCATGTTAAAACAATCTGAGTCAAGCCATGGCCCTGGAACTGTCATGTTAAAACAATCTGAGTCAAGCCTTAGCCCTGGAACTGTCATGTTAAAACAATCTGAGTCAAGCCATGGCCCTGGAACTGTCATGTTAAAACAATCTGAGTCAAGCTTTAGCCCTGGGACTGTCATGTTAAAACAATCTGAGTCAAGCCTTAGCCCTGGAACTGTCATGTTAAAACAATCTGAGTCAAGCCTTAGCCCTGGAACTGTCATGTTAAAACAATCTGAGTCAAGCCTTAGCCCTGGAACTGTCATGTTAAAACAATCTGAGTCAAGCCTTAGCCCTGGAACTGTCATGTTAAAACAATCTGAGTCAAGCCTTAGCCCTGGAACTGTCATGTTAAAACAATCTGAGTCAAGCCTTAGCCCTGGGACTGTCATGTTAAAACAATCTGAGTCAAGCCTTAGCCCTGGAACTGTCATGTTAAAACAATCTGAGTCAAGCCCTGGAACTGTCATGTTAAAACAATCTGAGTCAAGCCTTAGCCCTGGAACTGTCATGTTAAAACAATCTGAGTCAAGCCTTAGCCCTGGAACTGTCATGTTAAAACAATCTGAGTCAAGCCTTAGCCCTGGAACTGTCATGTTAAAACAATCTGAGTCAAGCCTTAGCCCTGGAACTGTCATGTTAAAACAATCTGAGTCAAGCCCTGGAACTGTCATGTTAAAACAATATGAGTCAAGCCTTAGCCCTGGAACTGTCATGTTAAAAAAATCTGAGTCAAGCCATGGCCCTGGAACTGTCATGTTAAAACAATCTGAGTCAAGCCTTAGCCCTGGAACTGTCATGTTAAAACAATCTGAGTCAAGCCATGGCCCTGGAACTGTCATGTTAAAACAATCTGAGTCAAGCCTTAGCCCTGGAACTGTCATGTTAAAACAATCTGAGTCAAGCCTTAGCCCTGGAACTGTCATGTTAAAACAATCTGAGTCAAGCCTTAGCCCTGGAACTGTCATGTTAAAACAATCTGAGTCAAGCCTTAGCCCTGGAACTGTCATGTTAAAACAATCTGAGTCAAGCCTTAGCCCTGGAACTGTCATGTTAAAACAATCTGAGTCAAGCCTTAGCCCTGGAACTGTCATGTTAAAACAATCTGAGTCAAGCCTTAGCCCTGGAACTGTCATGTTAAAACAATCTGAGTCAAGCCCTGGAACTGTCATGTTAAAACAATCTGAGTCAAGCCTTAGTCCTGGAATTGTCATGTTAAAACAATCTGAGTCAAGCCATGGCCCTGGAACTGTCATGTTAAAACAATCTGAGTCAAGCCTTAGCCCTGGAACTGTAATGTTAAAACAATCTGAGTCAAGCCTTAGCCCTGGAACTGTCATGTTAAAACAATCTGAGTCAAGCCTTAGCCCTGGAACTGTCATGTTAAAACAATCTGAGTCAAGCCCTGGAACTGTCATGTTAAAACAATCTGAGTCAAGCCTTAGCCCTGGGACTGTCATGTTAAAACAATCTGAGTCAAGCCCTGGAACTGTCATGTTAAAACAATCTGAGTCAAGCCTTAGCCCTGGAACTGTCATGTTAAAACAATCTGAGTCAAGCCTTAGCCCTGGAACTGTCATGTTAAAACAATCTGAGTCAAGCCTTAGCCCTGGAACTGTCATGTTAAAACAATCTGAGTCAAGCCCTGGAACTGTCATGTTAAAACAATCTGAGTCAAGCCTTAGCCCTGGAACTGTCATGTTAAAACAATCTGAGTCAAGCCTTAGCCCTGGAACTGTCATGTTAAAACAATCTGAGTCAAGCCTTAGCCCTGGAACTGTCATGTTAAAACAATCTGAGTCAAGCCTTAGCCCTGGAACTGTCATGTTAAAACAATCTGAGTCAAGCCCTGGAACTGTCATGTTAAAACAATATGAGTCAAGCCTTAGCCCTGGAACTGTCATGTTAAAAAAATCTGAGTCAAGCCATGGCCCTGGAACTGTCATGTTAAAACAATCTGAGTCAAGCCTTAGCCCTGGAACTGTCATGTTAAAACAATCTGAGTCAAGCCATGGCCCTGGAACTGTCATGTTAAAACAATCTGAGTCAAGCCTTAGCCCTGGAACTGTCATGTTAAAACAATCTGAGTCAAGCCTTAGCCCTGGAACTGTCATGTTAAAACAATCTGAGTCAAGCCTTAGCCCTGGAACTGTCATGTTAAAACAATCTGAGTCAAGCCTTAGCCCTGGAACTGTCATGTTAAAACAATCTGAGTCAAGCCTTAGCCCTGGAACTGTCATGTTAAAACAATCTGAGTCAAGCCTTAGCCCTGGAACTGTCATGTTAAAACAATCTGAGTCAAGCCTTAGCCCTGGAACTGTCATGTTAAAACAATCTGAGTCAAGCCCTGGAACTGTCATGTTAAAACAATCTGAGTCAAGCCTTAGTCCTGGAATTGTCATGTTAAAACAATCTGAGTCAAGCCATGGCCCTGGAACTGTCATGTTAAAACAATCTGAGTCAAGCCTTAGCCCTGGAACTGTAATGTTAAAACAATCTGAGTCAAGCCTTAGCCCTGGGACTGTCATGTTAAAACAATCTGAGTCAAGCCTTAGCCCTGGAACTGTCATGTTAAAACAATCTGAGTCAAGCCCTGGAACTGTCATGTTAAAACAATCTTAGTCAAGCCTTAGCCCTGGGACTGTCATGTTAAAACAATCTGAGTCAAGCCCTGGAACTGTCATGTTAAAACAATCTGAGTCAAGCCTTAGCCCTGGAACTGTCATGTTAAAACAATCTGAGTCAAGCCTTAGCCCTGGAACTGTCATGTTAAAACAATCTGAGTCAAGCCTTAGCCCTGGAACTGTCATGTTAAAACAATCTGAGTCAAGCCCTGGAACTGTCATGTTAAAACAATCTGAGTCAAGCCTTAGCCCTGGAACTGTCATGTTAAAACAATCTGAGTCAAGCCTTAGCCCTGGAACTGTCATGTTAAAACAATCTGAGTCAAGCCTTAGCCCTGGAACTGTCATGTTAAAACAATCTGAGTCAAGCCTTAGCCCTGGAACTGTCATGTTAAAACAATCTGAGTCAAGCCTTAGCCCTGGAACTGTCATGTTAAAACAATCTGAGTCAAGCCTTAGCCCTGGAACTGTCATGTTAAAACAATCTGAGTCAAGCCTTAGCCCTGGGACTGTCATGTTAAAACAATCTGAGTCAAGCCTTAGCCCTGGAACTGTCATGTTAAAACAATCTGAGTCAAGCCTTAGCCCTGGAACTGTCATGTTAAAACAATCTGAGTCAAGCCTTAGCCCTGGAACTGCCATGTTAAAACAATCTGAGTCAAGCCATGGCCCTGGAACTGTCATGTTAAAACAATCTGAGTCAAGCCTTAGCCCTGGAACTGTCATGTTAAAACAATCTGAGTCAAGCCTTAGCCCTGGAACTGTCATGTTAAAACAATCTGAGTCAAGCCTTAGCCCTGGGACTGTCATGTTAAAACAATCTGAGTCAATCCTTAGCCCTGGAACTGTCATGTTAAAACAATCTGAGTCAAGCCTTAGCCCTGGAACTGTCATGTTAAAACAATCTGAGTCAAGCCTTAGCCCTGGAACTGTCATGTTAAAACAATCTGAGTCAAGCCATGGCCCTGGAACTGTCATGTTAAAACAATCTGAGTCAAGCCTTAGCCCTGGAACTGTCATGTTAAAACAATCTGAGTCAAGCCATGGCCCTGGAACTGTCATGTAAAACAATCTGAGTCAAGCCTTATCCCTGGAACTGTCATGTTAAAACAATCTGAGTCAAGCCATGGCCCTGGAACTGTCATGTTAAAACAATCTGAGTCAAGCCTTAGCCCTGGAACTGTCATGTTAAAACAATCTGAGTCAAGCCTTAGCCCTGGGACTGTCATGTTAAAACAATCTGAGTCAAGCCCTGGAACTGTCATGTTAAAACAATCTGAGTCAAGCCTTAGCCCTGGAACTGTCATGTTAAAACAATCTGAGTCAAGCCTTAGCCCTGGAACTGTCATGTTAAAACAATCTGAGTCAAGCCTTAGCCCTGGAACTGTCATGTTAAAACAATCTGAGTCAAGCCTTAGCCCTGGAACTGTCATGTTAAAACAATCTGAGTCAAGCCTTAGCCCTGGAACTGTCATGTTAAAACAATCTGAGTCAAGCCTTAGCCCTGGAACTGTCATGTTAAAACAATCTGAGTCAAGCCTTAGCCCTGGAACTGTCATGTTAAAACAATCTGAGTCAAGCCCTGGAACTGTCATATTAAAACAATCTGAGTCAAGCCTTAGCCCTGGAACTGTCATGTTAAAACAATCTGAGTCAAGCCTTAGCCCTGGAACTGTCATGTTAAAACAATCTGAGTCAAGCCTTAGCCCTGGAACTGTCATGTTAAAACAATCTGAGTCAAGCCTTAGCCCTGGAACTGTCATGTTAAAACAATCTGAGTCAAGCCTTAGCCCTGGAACTGTCATGTTAAAACAATCTGAGTCAAGCCTTAGCCCTGGAACTGTCATGTTAAAACAATCTGAGTCAAGCCTTAGCCCTGGGACTGTCATGTTAAAACAATATGAGTCAAGCCTTAGCCCTGGAACTGTCATGTTAAAACAATCTGAGTCAAGCCCTGGAACTGTCATGTTAAAACAATCTGAGTCAAGCCTTAGCCCTGGAACTGTCATGTTAAAACAATCTGAGTCAAGCCTTAGCCCTGGAACTGTCATGTTAAAACAATCTGAGTCAAGCCTTAGCCCTGGAACTGTCATGTTAAAACAATCTGAGTCAAGCCTTAGCCCTGGAACTGTCATGTTAAAACAATCTGAGTCAAGCCTTAGCCCTGGAACTGTCATGTTAAAACAATCTGAGTCAAGCCCTGGAACTGTCATGTTAAAACAATCTGAGTCAAGCCTTAGCCCTGGAACTGTCATGTTAAAACAATCTGAGTCAAGCCATGGCCCTGGAACTGTCATGTTAAAACAATCTGAGTCAAGCCTTAGCCCTGGAACTGTCATGTTAAAACAATCTGAGTCAAGCCATGGCCCTGGAACTGTCATGTTAAAACAATCTGAGTCAAGCCTTAGCCCTGGAACTGTCATGTTAAAACAATCTGAGTCAAGCCTTAGCCCTGGAACTGTCATGTTAAAACAATCTGAGTCAAGCCTTAGCCCTGGAACTGTCATGTTAAAACAATCTGAGTCAAGCCTTAGCCCTGGAACTGTCATGTTAAAACAATCTGAGTCAAGCCATGGCCCTAGAACTGTCATGTTAAAACAATCTGAGTCAAGCCTTAGCCCTGGAACTGTCATGTTAAAACAATCTGAGTCAAGCCATGGCCCTGGAACTGTCATGTTAAAACAATCTGAGTCAAGCCTTAGCCCTGGAACTGTCATGTTAAAACAATCTGAGTCAAGCCATGGCCCTGGAACTGTCATGTTAAAACAATCTGAGTCAAGCTTTAGCCCTGGGACTGTCATGTTAAAACAATCTGAGTCAAGCCTTAGCCCTGGAACTGTCATGTTAAAACAATCTGAGTCAAGCCTTAGCCCTGGGACTGTCATGTTAAAACAATCTGAGTCAAGCCTTATCCCTGGAACTGTCATGTTAAAACAATCTGAGTCAAGCCTTAGCCCTGGAACTGTCATGTTAAAACAATCTGAGTCAAGCCTTAGCCCTGGAACTGTCATGTTAAAACAATCTGAGTCAAGCCATGGCCCTGGAACTGTCATGTTAAAACAATCTGAGTCAAGCCTTAGCCCTGGAACTGTCATGTTAAAACAATCTGAGTCAAGCCATGGCCCTGGAACTGTCATGTTAAAACAATCTGAGTCAAGCCTTAGCCCTGGAACTGTCATATTAAAACAATCTGAGTCAAGCCATGGCCCTGGAACTGTCATGTTAAAACAATCTGAGTCAAGCCTTAGCCCTGGAACTGTCATGTTAAAACAATCTGAGTCAAGCCATGGCCCTGGAACTGTCATGTTAAAACAATCTGAGTCAAGCCTTAGCCCTGGGACTGTCATGTTAAAACAATCTGAGTCAAGCCTTAGCCCTGGGACTGTCATGTTAAAAAAAACTCCTGCCTTTAGTTATTGCATATCATTGGAGAAGATCACAAGACCTTCTCTCATTGAAAAAGGTGTTTGACAAGTCTGTCTAGGGTAATATCTCCCACTCCTTTTATTTGGACAGTGGTCAAACCCATGTAAGCACCTGCTGAGAATAACATCACACCAAGGTTGTAATTTCCAGTTCAATTGGATGTGAAAAAGCCTTAGCCATGGAGAAACCCACTGTGTGTGTGTGTGTGTGTGTGTGTGTGTGTGTGTGTGTGTGTGTGTGTGTGTGTGTGTGTGTGTGTGTGTGTGTGTGTGTGTGTGTGTGTGTTTGTGACAAATAGCATGGAAGTGTGAAGTGGCTCATTTAGAGCTTTTACTTCTGGTCATCTGCCACCAGGCAGCTGGTACTGGAAAGCGATGGTGGGTATGCTGTCTCATTACCCCAGCTACGAGGCACCTCCGCTGGAGAATATCACACCTTCTCACCCCTCCTTCTCAGACATCCATGGAAGGTGGGAAACACTTGACACTTGACACTGTAGTGAAAGAGTCTGAGCAGTGCCAGAAGCAGTGACGTTGACTCTCCAATTACAGCACTTTAAAGCAGTCGTGCCAGTACCCCTTGTTAGGGTTACAAAATAATTGTCTGGATGGACAATTTGTGGTTCCTACAATGCTTGGGTGATGCTTGACATTAGCATAGACAAGAGGACACTAATGTAAGGCATATGGTCATGTGTTTGTTTGGAAGCAGGTGCATGTGTGATAGCTTGAGTGGAGTTCATCCCAGCTACTTTGAGTCCTTGAATCTCCCCCATGACACTGCTGCATTATGCCAAACACTCCAGAGCTCTTGGCAGGCTCCGCAACAAACCATTGTCTACAATCGCTCGCTCCAGTGCTTCGATGTTCACTCCAGTGCTCCGCTGGGGTCTCTGCAGTGGACCACTCTATGGTTCAGTGAGACTAGAATGTTGATGAAGCGCAACGGAAGCCTTTTCTGATAGACAGGGTTCCAATGCCATTGTGACAGGGCAGTTGCCCAGATTCAGTCACTCTCCCATCCATGCCAATGCCAAGGGCTGGAGCCAACATTTCGAGTGTGCCATAGAGAGGCATTTAGGGGGGATCTGATCCATAATGTTATGGATGAGGTCAACTGAGATGTCTGGTCAGACTTCATGTAATAAGCTATTTACAATCACTGTTAAAATGCTTTAGGACTGTTATTAAATCTGTGACGGTCATGGAACTTTGGATGACGGTTATTGGTCAGCCAAATGACCGCAGTAGCCATTGTAATCATTTGAATAGCAAAAATAAACAAAAGATATACAGTATATTATGACACACATAGTCTCCTCCGTTCCTGACTGCATGGCTGCAGAAAGGGGGGTGCTGCTACAACACCGCTTGTTTCAGCAAAGAGCAACAGTTTCATCACGCTGTAAAGAGTTCATGTATCCTTGGAAAAACAGACTCAACTGCAAGAATGCCTAGCTGTCCCGTCTTCAGTCAACGGTCCGTAAACCCCCTCCCCCGCCAGTTATG
Source organism: Salvelinus namaycush (assembly GCF_016432855.1). Taxonomy (NCBI): domain Eukaryota; kingdom Metazoa; phylum Chordata; class Actinopteri; order Salmoniformes; family Salmonidae; genus Salvelinus; species Salvelinus namaycush. The sequence goes on along the minus strand of NC_052333.1, from coordinate 21,245,949 downwards.
ACGGCGGGTTATTTTATTTTCATGACAGTCTTCATCCATAATCCTTGGTTACATTCATTTCTAAGGCAAAATGTGCAGGGTGGTTTTCTTGGTAATACTGTCTTTCAGGCACCTGTGTCTAAAATGCATTTTTTTTGCATTTATAGGCTGCATTTCAAAGTCAGAAAAGACACACCCTCGTCCACTTACCCTCTCCTTATGCCCTTGGGGGAATCCCCGCGGCCATATTTGTCGTCGGTCCAAATGATTAGCCAAGCAAGGGAAGTTTGCAAAGTAAGCCCCTCACCCCTCGTTTTTAATGAAGTTTGCGAGTGTACAATTATGTTCACTTTGGGGCCTGAAACACCACATAATTCGATTCGCGATGATTCGCGATCCGCTAAGAAAAGTCAGCCAAAACTTAAAACCTCAATGTCAATATGGAGTCAACATACAAGTGTAAATAAAAACGAATGCAAATAAGTTACTAATGCACAAACACGTCTCGTAAAATTTATGAGGTTTTCGTTTGATTAGCTTTGGAAATTGTAGAAATAAAACATTTTCTTTCTTCAGAAGTAGCTAGGCAGGCTAACGTTAGTTAGCTAATTAATTTTCTGGCTATCATACAGTAGGTGTATATTAATAATTATATAGTTAATGTAAGTAGACATGCAATCATAATTGACTGTAGCGCATATAAAGCACCCACAAGCTACCTACCGGTGATGAATTTCCGGGCGAGGGTGGTCCATTTAAAAATAATTCCTTCCTCCCTTGTCCCTTGCCCTGCAAGTGTAACTCATCAGACGTCATGATACGTCATCAGAAGTATTCACTGAATTTGAAGGCTGAGAGGATAGGGTGTGTGTTTTAAGTGTTTGGACTGCAGCCATGTCACCCTATAATGCATTGTAAGACTAGAGCACAATTTCAAGACAAGTAGTTTGAACGAAATCACACAAGTTTTCATCTGACCTTAAGTAACTCTACAACTAAGTCCCTCTCTTCTCCTCTCCTCCCTATCCATTCATCCGTCCATCCATCCATCACCTTCGTTCGGTGTATTTCTCTGCTAGAGCAGTGTCGAGGCAGAGCCTAGGGGACTGAAACATATGCCGGCCACAGAACGGGGAGTTTCAGGACAGGGAAACATGACACCAGCATCAAGCCAATGGATTTTCCCTGTTTTCTTTCCCTTGGTCTGACTCTGCCTACATCAAATTGTCTCTGTTCTTGCCTCTCAATGTCATTTAGTCCTGTCCCATAGAGAGATATAGCACAGCTGGACTGGATCTCTGTTTCTCTTCTCTCCTTGCTTTCTCACTTTTTACTCTCACTTCTTTCTCCCGCTTTGATTTTCTTTTTTTCTCTCTTGACCTTTTTGTCGTTGCCATTTTCATGTCCGTCTTTCTCTCTGTCATCATGTCCGTCTTTCTCTCTGTCACCTCCTACTCCTCTTTCCCTCTTTCCCGAACTATCCCTTCCTGTGTGAACGCAAATCTCAGAGTGGCTTCTCCCTGGGTGACTTAACACGTCAGCGGTCAGTTAATTACCCACAAGCCTCTGGGAGAACTTGTGATGGGAGTTCAAAGCGTTTGCTCTCAGAAATAGGAAATGGATCAATAAAGTATTCAATGGAGTATGGATCAATGTCTCCCTTCTCTGTCACTCTCGCTCTCTCTCTTTCTCTCTCTCTCCGTATCCTATTCTTATTCACTTTCTCTTTGATCTCTCCTTCACGTTTCCGTTTAGTCCTCCTTTTAGTCCTTCCACTTGTTTCCTCTCTACCTCTCAGAGTGGCCTCTCCTGAGGTGATGTATGGCCGCCCCGTGGGCGGACCCGTCTGCGCTCTCACTTAATTACCCACAAGCCTCTGGGAGCAGGCGGTGGGTGTATGAGGCGTGTGCACTGTGTTTAATGCCCTCACTCGGCTCAGTAGCGCTGCACCAACACAAGTCCACAGAGTGTCCCTGAACAACACTATTTCACAAACTTCTTGTTGCACTTTGTTTGTTGTCACTTTGTTGATATTGATTCATCAAAATGACAGTGTCAATCAAATTACAATTGGAAGTGTAATATGCAGTGTTCTAGCCTGGTCCCAGATTTGTTTCTAGCTCGGTCCCAGATTGTTTCTAGCCTCATCCCAGATCTACTTCTCGCTTGGTCCCAGATTGTTTCTAGTCTGTTCCCAGATCTGTTTCTAGCTCGGTCCCAGATTGTTTCTAGCCTGGTCCCAGATTGTTTCTAGCCTGTTCCCAGATCTGTTTCTAGCTCGGTCTCAGATCTGTTTCTAGCCTGGTCCCAGATATTTTTCTGCTATCTTGCCAACTCCAATATTTGGCATGACAATTCTTTAAAGTGCATATCCACCACCCTAACTCTGACTTGAATCTCATGCCCAGTATACAGTACTTTCATTGAAATAAACTCCATTCAGTGAAGTGGATTGCATTTACTGAAATGCATTGCCTTGTGTGTGATGATGTTGTGGACCACGAACTACAGCATATCAGTCAGTACCCGGGCCTGACAAGAGAGCATAACACACACTGGTATCCAGGCTACAGTAGTTCTCTGACAAAAGAGCACATCACACATTGGTATCCAGGCTACAGTAGTTCTCCAACAAAAGAGCACAACACACACTGGTATCCAGGCTAAAGTAGTTCTCTGACAAGAGAGCAGAACACACACTGGTATCCAGGCCAGCGGCGGATTTAGGCACGGGGTGGCATCTTCCCGGGGGTGGCATGGGGCGCCCGTACCTAAAAAATTGGAATGGTGACATTTGTGATTTGCGCGATCTGTTTTCTATCGCTCATTTACACGTCATGTCAATGATATCATGTCACCGTGTGGGTCTGTGGGTCAATTAACCTTGTCGGAGTGGGCACCCTGATTCTAGTTTGTGAGCTAGGCAGGCTACTGCCTGGGAAGGTCTCCCACTCAGAAGTACGAGATGGGGAGGGGGGCGGGGGCAGGTTGACCTCAGGTCTCCCCACTAGAAGCCCGGGGTAGGGGGAGCAGGGGAATCTATCAAATAGCGCACCTCTAACTTTGTACAGTACTAATGCAATTAGTTAAATCAGTCACACTACGAAATGCTACCAAATAAACCACAATTCATTCAAAATACTGTGAATATATAGTTTCACAGACATATTGTTGCATTTTTTTCTGGTTTGTGCGAAATGGTTAAGAATAATATAAAACCAGTCTGCACACCACCAAGGTGATTTGGTTTAGTCTTGACTCTTGGTTGACAGTGTTGGGGGATGGGTTATGTATTCTTGACTCTTGGTTGACAGTGTTGGGGGATGGGTAACGTCGTCTTGACTCTTGGTTGACAGTGTTGGGGGATGGGTAATGTAGTCTTGACTCTTGGTTGACAGTGTTGGGGGATGGGTAATGTAGTCTTGACTCTTGGTTGACAGTGTTGGGGGATGGGTAACGTCGTCTTGACTCTTGGTTGACAGTGTTGGGGGATGGGTAACGTCGTCTTGACTCTTGGTTGACAGTGTTGGGGGATGGGTAATGTAGTCTTGACTCTTGGTTGACAGTGTTGGGGGATGGGTAACGTCGTCTTGACTCTTGGTTGACAGTGTTGGGGGATGGGTAATGTAGTCTTGACTCTTAGTTGACAGTGTTGGGGGATGGGTAACGTCGTCTTGACTCTTGGTTGACAGTGTTGGGGGATGGGTAATGTAGTCTTGACTCTTGGTTGACAGTGTTGGGGGATGGGTTATGTAGTCTTGACTCTTGGTTGACAGTGTTGGGGGATGGGTAATGTAGTCTTGACTCTTGGTTAACAGTGTTGGGGGATGGGTTATGTATTCTTGACTCTTGGTTGACAGTGTTGGGGGATGGGTAACGTCGTCTTGACTCTTGGTTGACAGTGTTGGGGGATGGGTAATGTAGTCTTGACTCATGGTTGACAGTGTTGGGGGATGGGTTATGTAGTCTTGACTCTTGGTTGACAGTGTTGGGGGATGGGTAATGTAGTCTTGACTCTTGGTTAACAGTGTTGGGGGATGGGTTATGTATTCTTGACTCTTGGTTGACAGTGTTGGGGGATGGGTAACGTCGTCTTGACTCTTGGTTGACAGTGTTGGGGGATGGGTAATGTAGTCTTGACTCTTGGTTGACAGTGTTGGGGGATGGGTAATGTAGTCTTGACTCATGGTTGACAGTGTTAGGGGGATGGGTAATGTAGTCTTGACTCATGGTTGATAGTGTTGGGGGATGGGTAACGTCGTCTTGACTCTTGGTTGACAGTGTTGGGGGATGGGTAATGTAGTCTTGACTCTTGGTTGACAGTGTTGGGGGATGGGTAATGTAGTCTTGACTCTTGGTTGACAGTGTTGGGGATGGGTAATGTAGTCTTGACTCTTGGTTGACAGTGTTGGGGGATGGGTAATGTAGTCTTGACTCTTGGTTGACAGTGTTGGGGGATGGGTTATGTAGTCTTGACTCTTGGTTGACAGTGTTGGGGGATGGGTAATGTAGTCTTGACTCATGGTTGACAGTGTTAGGGGCATGGGTAATGTAGTCTTGACTCATGGTTGATAGTGTTGGGGGATGGGTAACGTCGTCTTGACTCTTGGTTGACAGTGTTGGGGGATGGGTAATGTAGTCTTGACTCATGGTTGATAGTGTTGGGGGATGGGTAATGTAGTCTTGACTCTTGGTTGACAGTGTTGGGGGATGGGTAATGTAGTCTTGACTCTTGGTTGACAGTGTTGGGGGATGGGTAATGTAGTCTTGACTCTTGGTTGACAGTGTTGGGGGATGGGTAACGTCGTCTTGACTCTTGGTTGACAGTGTTGGGGGATGGGTAATGTAGTCTTGACTCTTGGTTGACAGTGTTGGGGGATGGGTAATGTAGTCTTGACTCTTGGTTGACAGTGTTGGGGGATGGGTAATGTAGTCTTGACTCATGGTTGACAGTGTTAGGGGGATGGGTAATGTAGTCTTGACTCTTGGTTGACAGTGTTGGGGGATGGGTAATGTAGTCTTGACTCTTGGTTGACAGTGTTGGGGGAGGGGTAATGTATTGCGCTCGATTGCCAAATCAACACACATGGATAAGAAAAGGTCTAAGCCATCAGGTGCCCAGTTTAGGAAAAAGAGGAAAGAAGAAGAGGAGAAACGTGCAGAAGATAAAGTTATGCAGCTATGTCATCTCTTTATGAGTATAATATCATGTATGTAATGAAATTGGCTAGTATAACACTTATGTTTGTTAGCATATGTTGCTATGTTGCTTGCTATGCTATTACACATAGGGCGACAATGTTCCGTTTTCTGTCCAACTAGCTTACATACCATTGGATATAATTCCACACAGTTTCATCATATTGTGTGTAGCCTGCAGCAAAACAATTACTACCTAACTAGCACATTATTGATTTGGTTAACTTTCATTGAGGTGACATCATAAAGGTATTCTGTGATTGTATTGACTAGGTCCTGAGCTCAGTAAGGGGAACTTCCAATGCTGTAGGCTAACTTAAAAGACGTCTATATTATGCTGATATATTGTATCTTTTGTGATATATTGAGTCTTTTGGGGTGTTCTATGCCTAGAATTAGCCAAGGAGGTTGTATGGTTCATTTCAAATCAAATCACATTTTATTTGTCACATGCGTCAACGTGGTGTCTATATACAGGGGGTACCGGTACAGAGTCAATGTGGAGTCTATATACAGGGGGTACCGGTACAGAGTCAATGTGGAGTCTATATACAGGGGGTACCGGTACAGAGTCAATGTGGAGTCTATATACAGGGGGTACCGGTACAGAGTCAATGTGGAGTCTATATACAGGGGGTACCGGTACAGAGTCAATGTGGAGTCTATATACAGGGGGTACTGGTACAGAGTCAATGTGGAGGCTTTATACAGGGGGTACTGGTACAGAGTCAATGTGGAGGCTATATACAGGAGGTACCGGTACAGAGTCAATGTGGAGTCTATATACAGGGGGTACCGGTACAGAGTCAATGTGGAGTCTATATACAGGGGGTACCGGTACAGAGTCAATGTGGAGTCTATATACAGGGGGTACCGGTACAGAGTCAATGTGGAGTCTATATACAGGGGGTACCGGTACAGAGTCAATGTGGAGTCTATATACAGGGGGTACTGGTACAGAGTCAATGTGGAGTCTATATACAGGGGGTACCGGTACAGAGTCAATTTGGAGTCTATATACAGGGGGTACTGGTACAGAGTCAATGTGGAGTCTATATACAGGGGGGACCGGTACAGAGTCAATGTGGAGTCTATATACAGGGGGTACCGGTACAGAGTCAATGTGGAGTCTGTCGTGTCTTTGACTATGCCAGATTAATTGCTATGACATGCTATTCTATAAAATAATTTCTCCGTAATTAATATTACCTGATTGAACTAATCATGTAAATATGAATTAACTAGAGAGGGACACCACGAAAGAATATTTATAGAGCTGTTATCTTTCGAATAAACTCTTAAAGATTTAGTAATATTTTACTAAATAGCAGTCACATTAATCGTCATTTTATTCAGTCTCATCTGAAAGTTGTAAGTCCTTGATTATCTGCAAGAATCCTGGCTAACAAGTTGAATCAGCAATACAAAATTGGGTTTAATTATTTATTTACTAAATACCTAACTAATCACACAGAATCACACATATACAATTAACTCATAACTTGATCACAAATTACGTCACACAGAAAAACGTCCCTAGCGGGCGGAATAGATATGACAGCTTGTTACACAAAGGAAAGGGGCTGAGTCCTAGTGAAAGAGCGGGAGACTTGAACATAGCCGAGCTGTGCTATCGTAAATACAGTATCTTATGCATTCTAAATTACCGCCCATTTGAAGAGGAAAATGCAATCAATATTTACTCTGAGCTGCGCTTCAGTAGGTTGGTGGTAGATGGCCCGTGTCGCCAACCCGAGTCCTCTGTCCTTTGAATAATGTCTCTGGTAGTCACGGGAACGTTGTGTGTATTAGACGGGATACTTGGACTGTCCTTCCGAACCTGCGTTTAGCTGTTGCTAACTCCAAGGCTAGGAGATATCACTTCTGTAGTGAATACGAGTTCAAAGTTCATACCATTCACAATCAAAGTCCATGCTGATGTTGGCTTCATCTATAGTGATTATCTGAACCATTCTGACACTGGATCGTCATCCTAGAGTACCCGGAACAGAAAGTTATATTCTGGTTCGTGGCTTTATATAGTGGAGGGAGAGGGGTGTGTCTGAAAAGTCTGTTAACCCATGCCTCTTCACAGGGGCGGACCACTGTGAGCAGAGGAAAACTTATGAAAGCACAGATCTCTCATTTGGAAGCTAAAATTACATTTCACCTCTTCACAAATAATGTCATATTCAAACATTTGAATTAAACAACAATTCCATGTGAATCCGATATCTCTGACATTTAGACTTTCCACAGTAGAGTTTATGTCATTCTATCCTTGATGAGAATGTGTCAGAGGGCAACCGAACTAACATAATATACCTTAAGTACCACCGCATATGTTCAGTTGGTCGGATCACCAGAATATAGTTCATTTCCCCCAACTTCTGATGTTACCAGAACCTCTATGTTAACCCATGGGTTTCCTTATGTCACATCAGTTATAGTAGGGAGAGAGAAAAAGGGGGAAAGAGGTATTTATGACTGTCATAAACCTACCCCCAACCCAACGTCATGACAAGTCTATATACAGGGGTTACCGGTACAGAGTCAATGTGGAGTCTATATACAGGGGGTACCGGTACAGAGTCAATGTGGAGTCTATATACAGGGGTTACCGGTACGGAGTCGATGTGGAGGCTATATAGAGGGGGTACTGGTACAGAGTCAATGTGGAGTCTATATACAGGGGGTACCGGTACAGAGTCAATGTGGAGGCTATATACAGGGGGTACTGGTACAGAGTCAATATGGAGTCTATATACAGGGGGTACCGGTACAGAGTCAATGTGGAGTCTATATACAGGGGGTACTGGTACAGAGTCAATGTGGAGTCTATATACAGGGGGTACTGGTACAGAGTCAATGTGGAGTCACTTCCTCTTGAATTTGCAGACGTGTTGCTGTGCGTTTTGTTGCTGTGCGTTTTGTTGCCAACCTTACTTTACTAGCTGACAACTTTACGTTTGTTTTTTTTTCTTTTTAATTACCGTTTATATTTTTAGTTTTTCCATCACAACTTTTTTCCCTCATTCAACTTTTTCACTCCGGACGCTTTATCTGGACATGGTTCGTCAGCACTTTCAACAGCCGAAGCTAAGTAGTAACATTAACATGATGTCTTCTAATTGCAGTCGCTGTACTCATAATATACAGGAGAACGATCGCCTTATGGCGAGGATAGCTGTGCTGCAAGCCCAGCTTCAGACGCAATCGTTAGGCAAGGGTAATTTCAGTGTAGGAAAGGATGAAACAGCGTCTGTGCCACCAGTAAGTACAGATAGTAACGTTAGTATAAATCCCCCCGCACAGTCCCCGCAGCCGGACAACTTTCTCATGGCTTCTGGAGGGAAATGCTGTAGGAATGCTCAACTGGTGTCACTCATTCAGCCGACTGAAACTTTCAACCGGTTTTCCCCATTAAGTAGCAAGTCGGAGTCTGAGGCCGAGTCTTCTCTTGTCTCTACTCCTCCCGTTACGGGGTCTGAGACGCCGAAGGCTCCCACCATTAGCTCTGACAAATTGAAAACCCTAGTCATTGGCGACTCCATTACCCGCAGTATTAGACTTAAAACGAATCACCCAGCGATCATACACTGTTTACCAGGGGGCAGGGCTACCGACGTTAAGGCTAATCTGAAGATGGTGCTGGCTAAAGCTAAAACTGGCGAGTGTAGAGAGTATAGAGATATTGTTATCCACGTCGGCACCAACGATGTTAGGATGAAACAGTCAGAGGTCACCAAGCGCAACATAGCTTCAGCGTGTAAATCAGCTAGAAAGATGTGCCGGCATTGAGTGATTGTCTCTGGCCCCCTCCCAGCTAGGGGGAGTGATGAGCTCTACAGCATTCTCACAACTCAATCGCTGGTTGAAAACTGTTTTCTGCCCCTCCCAAAAGATAGAATTTGTAGATAATTGGCCCTCTTTCTGGGACTCACCCACAAACAGGACCAAGCCTGACCTGCTGAGGAGTGACGGACTCCATCCTAGCTGGAGGGGTGCTCTCATCTTATCTACCAACATAGACAGGGCTCTAACTCCTCTAGCTCCACAATGAAATAGGGTGCAGGCCAGGCAGCAGGCTGTTAGCCAACCTGCCAGCTTAGTGGAGTCTGCCACTAGCATAGTCAGTGTAGTCAGCTCAGCCATCCCCATTGAGACTGTGTCTGTGCCTCGACCTAGGTTGGGCAAAACTAAACATGGCGGTGTTCGCCTTAGCAATCTCATTAGGATAAAGACCTCCTCCATTCCTGCCATTATTGAAAGAGATCGTGATACTTCACATCTCAAAATAGGGTTACTTAATGTTAGATCCCTCACTTCAAAGGCAGTTATAGTCAATGAACTAATCACTGATCATAATCTTGATGTGATTGGCCTGACTGAAACATGGCTTAAGCCTGATGAATTTAATGTGTTAACCTGTTTGGGCTGCAGGGGGCGTATTGAGTAGCCAGATAAAATGTGCCCATTTCAAACGGCCTCGTACTCAATTCTTGCTCGTACAATATGCATATTATTATTACTATTGGATAGAAAACACTCTCTAGTTTCTAAAACCGTTTGAATTATTTCTCTGAGTGAAACAGAAGTCATTCTGCAGCACACTTCCTGACCAGGAAGTGGAATGTCTGAAACCGAGGCTCTCTTCTACTCCCTGCCTATACATGGGCATGATACGTAAGAGTCTACGTGCACTTCATACACCTTCCCCTGGGTGTCAAGAGGCGGTGAGAGAAGACATTTCGTGTTTATCTTGGTCTGAGGTGGAATAACAGCTCTTTGTATGACGTGACCGTCCATTTTCTGTTTTCTGGAGCGCGCGAAAGGGACATGGATTTGCCTTCTGTTTAGCTGTCGTTATGGACGACTAATATCTCCGGCTATGATTTTATTTGATACATGTGACCATATCATCGTAAAGTATGTTTTTTCAATATAGTTTCATCAGATTATTGAAAATTTTTCGGGAGTTTTGCCGTGTTCCGTTCTCTTCCGTTTGTTGACTTGGAGAGCTTTGTGCCACTTGGCAAGTGTGCGTGCCAAATCGAGAGGGAAAATGAACGTTCTGAATCCAAACAACGACTGTTCTTGACAAAGGACACCTTGTCCAACATTCTGACGGAAGATCACCAAAAGTAAGAAACATTTTATGATGCTAATTCATATATCTGTCGTGCATGTGAATTAGTCGTGGGCGCCCAACTTTGGGGTACTCAGCTATACCGAAGCTGGATGTCGTAATGAAGTTATTTTTTAGAATTCTAACACTGCGATTTCATTAAGAACTAATGGATCTATCATTTCCTATACAACATGTATTTTTTACTTATGTTTATGAATAGCTATTTGGTCAGAATATGTGTGTCAGAAAACGTGTCAGAAAAATATCGTTGCTGTTTAGACGTTGTGGGAAAAAGATGCTACGTTAGCACAATGTGTAACCACTGATTTCTGCTCTAAATATGCACATTTTCGAACAAAACATAAGTGTATGTATAACCTGATGTTATAGGACTGCCATCTGATGAAGAAAATCAAGGTTAGTCAAAAATTATATATCTTTTGCTTGTTTGATACGATCGCTAACTTTTGCTAATGGGAAATTGCTTGTGTTTTTGGCTATTGTGGTACGCTAATATAACGCTCTATTGTGTTTTCGCTGTAAAACACTTGATAAATCGGAAATATTGTCTGGAATCACAAGATGCCTGTCTTTCAATTGCTGTACACTATGTATTTTTCAGAAATGTTTTATGATGAGTAATTAGGTATTTGACGTTGGTGTCTGTAAATATTATGGCTGCTTTCGGTGCAATTTCTGATTGTAGCTGCAATGTAAACTATGATTTATACCTGAAATATGCACATTTTTCTAACAAAACATATGCTATACAATAAATATGTTATCAGACTGTCATCTGATGAAGTTGTTTCTTGGTTAGTGGCTATTTATATCTTTATTTGGTCGAATTTGTGATAGCTACTGATGGAGTAAAAAACTGTTGGAGTAAAAAAAGTGGTTTCTTTTGTTAACGTGGTTAGCTAATAGATTTACATATTGTGTCTTCCCTGTAAAACATTTTAAAAATCGGACATGTTGGCTGGATTCACAAGATGTGTACCTTTCATATGCTGTATTGGACTTGTTAATGTGTGAAAGTTAAATATTTAAAAAATATATCTTTTGAATTTCGCGCCCTGCACTTTGAGCTGGCTGTTGTCATAAGTGTACCGACGTCGGGCTGCAGCCATAAGAAGTTAACCTGTTTGGGCTGCAGGGGGAGTATTGAGTAGCCAGATAAAAGGTGCCCATTTCAAACGGCCTCGTACTCAATTCTTGCTTGTACAATATGCATATTATTATTACTATTGGATAGAAAACACTATCTAGTTTCTAAAACCGTTTGAATTATTTCTCTGAGTGAAACAGAACTCATTCTGCAGCACATTTCCTGACCAGGAAGTGGAAAGACTGAAATCGATGCTCTGTTCTACCTCCTGCCTATACATGGGCATGATACGTAAGAGACTACGTGCACTTCATACACCTTCCCCTGGATGTCAAGAGGCGGTGAGAGAAGAAATTTCGTGTTTATCTTGGTCTGAGGTGGAATAAAAGCTCTTTGTATGACGTGACCGTCCATTTTCTGTTTTCTGGAGCGCGCGAAAGGGACATGGATTTGCCTTCTGTTTAGCTGTCGTTATGGACGACTAATATCTCCGGCTATGATTTTATTTGATACATGTGACCATATCATCGTAAAGTATGTTTTTTCAATATAGTTTCATCAGATTATTGAAAATTTTTCGGGAGTTTTGCCGTGTTCCGTTCTCTTCCGTTTGTTGACTTGGAGAGCTTTGTGCCACTTGGCAAGTGCGCGTGCTAAATCGAGAGGGAAAATGAACGTTCTGAATCCAAACAACGACTGTTCTTGACAAAGGACACCTTCTACAACATTCTGATGAAAGATCACCAAAAGTAAGAAACATTTTATGATGCTAATTCATATATCTGTCGTGCATGTGAATTAGTCGTGGGCGCCCAACTTTGGGGTACTCAGCTATACCGAAGCTGGATGTCGTAATGAAGTTATTTTTTAGAATTCTAACACTGCGATTTCATTAAGAACTAATGGATCTATCATTTCCTATACAACATGTATTTTTTACTTATGTTTATGAATAGCTATTTGGTCAGAATATGTGTGTCAGAAAACGTGTCAGAAAAATATCGTTGCTGTTTAGACGTTGTGGGAAAAAGATGCTACGTTAGCACAATGTGTAACCACTGATTTCAGCTCTAAATATGCACATTTTCGAACAAAACATAAGTGTATGTATAACCTGATGTTATAGGACTGTCATCTGATGAAGAAAATCAAGGTTAGTCAAAAATTATATATCTTTTGCTTGTTTGTTACGATCGCTAACTTTTGCTAATGGGAAATTGCTTGTGTTTTTGGCTATTGTGGTAAAAAAAATTATATATCTTTTGCTTGTTTGATACGATCGCTAACTTTTGCTAATGGGAAATTGCTTGTGTTTTTGGCTATTGTGGTACGCTAATATAACGCTCTATTGTGTTTTCGCTGTAAAACACTTGATAAATCGGAAATATTGTCTGGAATCACAAGATGCCTGTCTTTCAATTGCTGTACACTATGTATTTTTCAGAAATGTTTTATGATGAGTAATTAGGTATTTGACGTTGGTGTCTGTAAATATTATGGCTGCTTTCGGTGCAATTTCTGATTGTAGCTGCAATGTAAACTATGATTTATACCTGAAATATGCACATTTTTCTAACAAAACATATGCTATACAATAAATATGTTATCAGACTGTCATCTGATGAAGTTGTTTCTTGGTTAGTGGCTATTTATATCTTTATTTGGTCGAATTTGTGATAGCTACTGATGGAGTAAAAAACTGTTGGAGTAAAAAAAGTGGTTTCTTTTGTTAACGTGGTTAGCTAATAGATTTACATATTGTGTCTTCCCTGTAAAACATTTTAAAAATCGGACATGTTGGCTGGATTCACAAGATGTGTACCTTTCATATGCTGTATTGGACTTGTTAATGTGTGAAAGTTAAATATTTAAAAAATATATCTTTTGAATTTCGCGCCCTGCACTTTGAGCTGGCTGTTGTCATAAGTGTACCGACGTCGGGCTGCAGCCATAAGAAGTTAACCTGTTTGGGCTGCAGGGGGAGTATTGAGTAGCCAGATAAAAGGTGCCCATTTCAAACGGCCTCGTACTCAATTCTTGCTTGTACAATATGCATATTATTATTACTATTGGATAGAAAACACTATCTAGTTTCTAAAACCGTTTGAATTATTTCTCTGAGTGAAACAGAACTCATTCTGCAGCACATTTCCTGACCAGGAAGTGGAAAGACTGAAATCGATGCTCTGTTCTACCTCCTGCCTATACATGGGCATGATACGTAAGAGACTACGTGCACTTCTGTTTAGCTGTCGTTATGGACGACTAATATCTCCGGCTATGATTTTATTTGATACATGTGACCATATCATCGTAAAGTATGTTTTTTCAATATAGTTTCATCAGATTATTGAAAATTTTTCGGGAGTTTTGCCGTGTTCCGTTCTCTTCCGTTTGTTGACTTGGAGAGCTTTGTGCCACTTGGCAAGTGCGCGTGCTAAATCGAGAGGGAAAATGAACGTTCTGAATCCAAACAACGACTGTTCTTGACAAAGGACACCTTCTACAACATTCTGATGAAAGATCACCAAAAGTAAGAAACATTTTATGATGCTAATTCATATATCTGTCGTGCATGTGAATTAGTCGTGGGCGCCCAACTTTGGGGTACTCAGCTATACCGAAGCTGGATGTCGTAATGAAGTTATTTTTTAGAATTCTAACACTGCGATTTCATTAAGAACTAATGGATCTATCATTTCCTATACAACATGTATTTTTTACTTATGTTTATGAATAGCTATTTGGTCAGAATATGTGTGTCAGAAAACGTGTCAGAAAAATATCGTTGCTGTTTAGACGTTGTGGGAAAAAGATGCTACGTTAGCACAATGTGTAACCACTGATTTCAGCTCTAAATATGCACATTTTCGAACAAAACATAAGTGTATGTATAACCTGATGTTATAGGACTGTCATCTGATGAAGAAAATCAAGGTTAGTCAAAAATTATATATCTTTTGCTTGTTTGTTACGATCGCTAACTTTTGCTAATGGGAAATTGCTTGTGTTTTTGGCTATTGTGGTAAGCTAATATAACGCTCTATTGTGTTTTCGCTGTAAAACATTTGATAAATCGGAAATATTGTCTGGAATCACAAGATGCCTGTCTTTCAATTGCTGTACACTATGTATTTTTCAGAAATGTTTTATGATGAGTATTTAGTTATTTGGCGTTGGTGTCTGTAATTATTCTGTCTGCTTTCGGTGCAATTTCTGATTGTAGCTGCAATGTAAACTATGATTTATACCTGAAATATGCACATTTTTCTAACAAAACATATGCTATACAATAAATATGTTATCAGACTGTCATCTGATGAAGTTGTTTCTTGGTTATTGGCAATTTATATCTTTATTTGGACGAATTTGTGATAGCTACTGATGGAGTAAAAAACTGGTGGAGTAAAAAAGTGGTGTCTTTTGCTAATGTGGTTAGCTAATAGATTTACATATTGTGTCTTCCCTGTAAAACATTTTAAAAATCGGACATGTTGGCTGGATTCACAAGATGTGTACCTTTCATATGCTGTATTGGACTTGTTAATGTGTGAAAGTTAAATATTTAAAAAAAATATCTTTTGAATTTCGCGCCCTGCACTTTGAGCTGGCTGTTGTCATAAGTGTACCGACGTCGGGCTGCAGCCATAAGAAGTTAATTGAGGAAAATAAGAACAATCCAAAATTTATTTTTGATACTGTTGCAAAGCTAACTAAAAAGCAGCATTCCCCAAGAGAGGATGGCTTTCACTTCAGCAGTAATAAATTCATGAACTTCTTTGAGGAAAAGATCATGATCATTAGAAAGCAAATTACGGACTCCTCTTTAAATCTGCGTATTCCTCCAGGGCTTAGCTGTCCTGGAACTGCACAGCTCTGCCAGGGCCTGGGATCGGGAGAGACACTTAAGTGTTTTAGTACTATATCTCTTGACACAATGATGAAAATAATCATGGCCTCTAAACCTTCAAGCTGCATACTGGATCCTATTCCAACTAAACTACTGAAAGAGCTGCTTCATGTGCTTGGCCCTCCTATGTTGAACATAATAAACGGCTCTCTATCCACCGGATGTGTACCAAACTCACTAAAAGTGGCAGTAATAAAGCCTCTCTTGAAAAAGCCAAACCTTGACCCGGAAAATATAAAAAACTATCGGCCTATATCGAATCTTCCATTCCTCTCAAAAATTTTAGAAAAAGCTGTTGCGCAGCAACTCACTGCCTTCCTGAAGACAAACAATATATACGAAATGCTTCAGTCTGGTTTTAGACCCCATCATAGCACTGAGACTGCACTTGTGAAGGTGGTAAATGACCTTTTAATGGCGTCAGACCGAGGCTCTGCATCTGTCCTCGTGCTACTAGACCTTAGTGCTGCCTTTGACACCATCGATCACCACATTCTTTTGGAGAGACTGGAAACCCAAATTGGCCTACACGGACAAGTTCTGGCCTGGTTTAGATCTTATCTGTCGGAAAGATATCAGTTTGTCTCTGTGAATGGTTTGTCCTCTGACAAATCAACTGTACATTTCGGTGTTTCTCAAGGTTCCGTTTTAGGACCACTATTGTTTTCACTATATATTTTACCTCTTGGGGATGTTATTCGAAAACATAATGTTAACTTTCACTGCTATGCGGATGACACACAGCTGTACATTTCAATGAAACATGGTGAAGCCCCAAAATTGCCCTCGCTAGAAGCCTGTGTTTCAGACATAATGAAGTGGATGGCTGAAAACTTTCTACTTTTAAACTCGGACAAAACAGAGATGCTTGTTCTAGGTCCCAAGAAACAAAGAGATCTTCTGTTAACCTTTTGTCAATAGGGGGTGCTATTTGCACTTTGTAATAATTTCGTTCCCAAATTAAACTGCCTCGTACTCAATTCTTGCTCGTACAATATGCATATTATTATTATTATTGGATAGAAAACACTCTCTAGTTTCTAAAACCGTTTGAATTATTTCTCTGAGTGAAACAGAACTCATTCTGCAGCACATTTCCTGTCAGGAAGTGAGATTTCTGTAAACGAGGTCCCTGTTCTGAGGTCAGTTTATAAGTCCCCATGTAAGCTATGGGGCTACATGCACTGCATACGCCTTCCTCTAGATGTCAGTAAGCGGTGAGAATTTGAATGGAGTGGATTGCACCATCTGGGGGACTATAAAAGCTCATGGAACGGAAGTACCGTTCTTTTCAACGGGGCGCCTGGCGCAAGAGGGACATCACAATGGCGTCCTGCAAAAGCTTTCGTTTTAGCAGTTCTATATCTCCGGTCATGTTTTTATTCGTTATAGGTGTTAAAGACATCATAAGGTAGTTAATTTAAACTGACTTATAGCAGTTTATATCAGTTTATTGCGATTTTCTGGGATTTCTTTGTGACGCGCTTTCACGAGTTGGACACCTCTCCAGTGGGTGGCTATCGTTAGCTGCTATTTCTACAGGAGAAGAGGACATCTTTCAACCAAAAGACGATTGTTCTGGAGAAAGGACACCTTGCCCAAGATTCTGATGGAAGCTCAGCAAATAGTAAGCAGTCTTTATGCTGTTAATTCGTATTTATGTTGACAAATGTCAAATAATAATTCCGCCATGAATTTCGGTGCGGTCTCGCTTTAGCGCACGCTGTATTGCGCAGTAACGTTAATTTAAAAATCTAACACAGTGGTTGCATTAAGAACTAATGTATCTTTCATTTGCTGTCCAACCTGTATTTTTTTAGTCAAGTTTATGGTTACTTATCGATTAGAATAGGTGCCTCTCCAAGATGGCGCCGGACAGATTGCTTGAAGTTTTGGCCACTAAGCACATTGTATAACCACGATTTGTGCCGCTAAATATGCACATTTTCGAACAAACCCTATATGCATTGTGTAATATGATGTTACAGGACTGTCATCTGATGAAGAATATCAAGGTTAGTCAAAAATTATATATCTTTTGCCTGTTTGTTACGATCGCTAACCTTTGCTGCTGGTAAATGGTGTTGTGTTTCTGGCTATTGTGGTAAGCTAATATAATGCTATATTGTGTTTTCGCTGTAAAACACTTAGAAAATCTGAAATATTGGCTGGATTCACAAGATCTGTGTCTTTCATTTGCTGTACGCTGTGTATTTTTAAGAAATGTTTTATGATGAGTAATTAGGTAATACACGATGGTCTCTGTAGTTATTCTAGTTGCTTTGGTGAGAGTTGTGATGGTGGCTGCAATGGTAAACTATGATTTATACCTGAAATATGCACATTTTTCTAACAAAACATATGCTATACAATAAATATGTTATCAGACTGTCATCTGATGAAGTTGTTTCTTGGTTAGTGGCTATTTATATCTTTATTTGGTCGAATTTGTGATAGCTACTGATGCAGTAAAAAAATGGTGGAGTAAAAAAAAGTGGTGTCTTTTGCTAACGTGGTTAGCTAATAGATTTACATATTGTGTCTTCCCTGTAAAACATTTTAAAAATCAGAAATGATGGCTGGATTCACAAGATGTGTATCTTTCATCTGGTGTCTTGGACTTGTGATTTAATGATATTTAGATGCTAGTATTTACTTGTGACGCTATGCTAGGCTATGCTAGTCAGCTTTTTTACTGATGGGGGTGCTCCCGGATCCGGGTTTGGGAGGAACTAGAAGTTAAATCTGACAATTAATCTTGATGGTTGTAAAGTCGTCTCAAATAAAACTGTGAAGGACCTCGGCGTTACTCTTGACCCTGATCTCTCTTTTGACGAACATATCAAGACTGTTTCAAGGACAGCTTTTTTCCATCTACGTAACATAGCAAAAATCAGAAATTTTCTGTCCAAAAATGATGCAGAAAAATTAATCCATGCATTTGTTACTTCTAGGTTAGACTACTGCAATGCTCTACTTTCCGGCTACCCGGATAAAGCACTAAATAAACTTCAGTTAGTGCTAAATACGGCTGCTAGAATCCTGACTAGAACCAAGAAATTTGATCATATTACTCCAGTGCTAGCTTCCCAACACTGGCTTCCTGTTAAGGCAAGGGCTGATTTCAAGGTTTTACTGTTAACCTATAAAGCGTTACATGGGCTTGCTCCTACCTATCTTTCCAAGTTGGTCCTGCCGTACATAGCTACACGTACGCTACGGCCACAAGACGCAGGCCTCCTAATTGTCCCTAGAATTTCTAAGCAAACAGCTGGAGGCAGGGCTTTCTCCTATAGATCTCCATTTTTATGGAACGGTCTGCCTACCCATGTGAGAGACGCAGACTCGGTCTCAACCTTTAAGTCTTTACTGAAGACTTATCTCTTCAGTAGGTCATATGATTGAGTGTAGTCTGGCCCAGGAGTGTGAAGGTGAACGGAAAGGCTCTGGAGCAACGAACCGCCCTTGCTGTCTCTGCCTGGCCGGTTCCCCTCTCTCCACTGGGATTCTCTGCCTCTAACCCTATTACAGGGGCTGAGTCACTGGCTTACTGGTGCTCTTTCATGCCGTCCCTAGGAGGGGTGCGTCACTTGAGTGGGTTGAGCTACTGACGTGATCTTCCTGTCTGGGTTGGCGCCCCCCCTTGGTTTGTGCTGTGGTGGAGATCTTTGTGGGCTATACTTGGCCTTGTCTCAGGATTGTAAGTTGGTGGTTGAAGATATCCCTCTAGTGGTGCGGGGGCTGTGCTTTGGCAAAGTGGGTGGGGTTATATCCTTCCTGTTTGGCCCTGTCCGGGGGTATCATCGGATGGGGCCACAGTGTCTCCTGACCCCTCCTGTCTCAGCCTCCAGTATTTATGCTGCAGTAGTTTATGTGTCGGGGGGCTAGGGTCAGTTGGTTATATCTGGAGTACTTCTCCTGTCTTATCCAGTGTCCTGTGTGAATTTAAGTATGCTCTCTCTAATTCTCTCCTTCTCTCTTTCTTTCTCTCTCTCGGAGAACCTGAGCCCTAGGACCATACGTCAGGACTACCGGGCATGATGACTCCTTGCTGTCCCCAGTCCACCTGGCCTTGCTGCTGTTCCAGTTTCAACTGTTCTGCCTGCGGTTATGGAACCCCTACCTGTCCCAGACCTGCTGCTTTCAACTCTTAATGATCGGCTATGAAAAGCCAACTGACATTTATTCCTGATTATTATTTGACCATGCTTGTCATTTATGAACATTTTGAAAATCTTGGCTCTCTCTAATTCTCTCCTTCTCTCTTTCTTTCTCTCTCTCGGAGGACCTGAGCCCTAGGACCATACGTCAGGACTACCGGGCATGATGACTCCTTGCTGTCCCCAGTCCACCTGGCCTTGCTGCTATTCCAGTTTCAACTGTTCTGCCTGCGGTTATGGAACCCCTACTTGTCCCAGACCTGCTGTTTTCAACTCTTAATGATCGGCTATGAAAAGCCAACTGACATTTATTCCTGATTATTATTTGACCATGCTTGTCACTTATGAACATTTTGAACATCTTGGCCATGTTCTGTTATAATCTCCACCCGGCACAGCCAGAAGAGGACTGGCCACCCCTCATAGCCTGGTTCCTCTCTAGGTTTCTTCCTAGGTTTTGGCCTTTCTAGGGAGTTTTTCCTAGCCACCGTGCTTCTACACCTGCATTGCTTGCTGTTTGGGGTTTTAGGCTGGGTTTCTGTACAGCACTTCGAGATATTAGCTGATGTACGAAGGGCTATATAAAATAAACTTGATTTGATATACAGGGGGTACCGGTACAGAGTCAATGTGGAGTCTATATACAGGGGGAACCATAGATTGGATATGCATAGATAATAACAGAGAGTAAGGGGTAGAAGCTGTTTAGAAGTCTCTTGGACCTAGACTTGGCGCTCTGGTACCGCTTTCCGTACGGTAGCAGAGAGAACAGTCTATGACTAGAGTGGCTGGAGTCTTTGACGATTTTTAGGGCCTTCCTCTGACACTGCCTGGTATAGAGGTCCTGGATGGCAGGAAGCTTGGCCCCGGTGATGTACTGGGCAATACGCACTACCCTCTGTAGTGCCTTGCAGTCGGAGGCCGAGCAGTTGCCATACCAGGCAGGATGCAACCCGTCAGGATGCTCTCGATGGTGCAGCTGTAAAATCTTTTGAGGATCTGAGGACCCATGCCAAATCTTTTCAGTCTCCTGAGGGGGAATTGGTTTTGTTGTGCCCTCTTCACGACTGTCTTGGTGTGCTTGGACCATGTTAGTTTGTTGTTGATGTGGGCGCCAAGGAACTTGAAGCTCTCAACCTGCTCCACTACAGCCCCATCGATGAGAATGGGGGCGTGCTCGGTCCTCTTTTTCCTGTAGTCCACAATCATCTCCTTTGTCTTGTTCATGCTGAGGGAGATTTCTGAAAGTTTGATAAATTGTGCATAATGATATGCATATTTAATTGTGCAACAAATGTATTTAGGGTGTCAGACTCATATACTGTATTTCAATGCAAATTCAGGGGCACTTTAGAAATATTTTGGAGCACCCTCTGGCACTGGTCAGGATGAGGAGTCCTCTACCTCCTCAGTCACACAGGCCTCTTCAGGAATTATCTCGGAGCCTCAGGATGAGGAGCCATCCACCTCTTAGCCACACAGGTGTCATCACAAATGTTGTCTGAGCCTGAGGATGAGGATGAAGACCCATTTGCTTCCACTTCACCCCAGCAGGATTCTTCAGGTGTGTTTGTGCGCACATGCACGTGTGTGTGGGTACACACAAATGTGTTTATGTGTGCATCCCTGCATAACATAAACTAAATAAATAATTTCCTTTTTGCAAAGTTTTGAGTTTCCATATTGTAGGTAACAATGATGATTTTATTATTACTGGGTATGTATGTGGGATGTTCCACCACTATAAATGCTGTGAATAACGTGTGTAAACTAATGCCCATGTGCTCTCCATTAGAAATGCCTGTAGCAGCATCCCCACCAAATCCTGCTGCTGAGGATGAACCACTGTCTACAGACCCTGCTGACTGGCCTTCAGTTCTGACTGACAGAATCGGACACAACTAGTTTGCAGAGGACTGTCATGACGTTGGCCTGGGGGTAGGTTTATGACAGTCATAAATACCTCTTTCCCCCCTCCCCCGTTCCTCTTCCCTACTGATGTGACATTAGAAAGCCCCTTTGGTTAACATAGACATTCTGGGAACATCAGAAGTTGGGGGGAAATGAACTATATTCTGGTAATCCGACCAACTGAACATATGCGGTGGTACTTAAGGTATATTATGTCAGTTCGGTTGCCCCCATTCTCATCAATGATAGAATGACATAAACTCTACTGTGGAAAGTCTAAACATCAGAAGTATCGGATTCACATGGAATTGTTGTTTAATTCAAATGTTTGAATATGAAATTATTTGTGAAGAGATTAAATGTAATTTTAGCTTCCAAATGAGAGATTTGGGTTTTCATAAGTTTGGCCTCTGCTCAACCAGTGGCCCGCCCCTGTGAAGAGACATGGGTTACAAACTTTTCAGACACACCCCTCTCCCTCCACTATATAAAGCCATTGACAAAAATATAACTTCCTGTTCCGGGTACATTAGGATGACGATCCGATGTCAGAATGGTTCAGATAATAACTACAGAACTAAGCCAACATCAGCATGGACTTTGGTTGTAAATGGTATGAACTTTGAACTCGTATTCACTACAGAAGTGGTACCTCCTAGACGTTGAGTTAGCAACAGCTGCTACAAACGCAGGTTAGGAAGGACAGTCAGAGTATCCCGTCTACTACACAACGACGTTACTACCACATATCCAGTGACCACCAGAGACATTCTTCAAAGGACAGAGGACTCGGGTTGGCGATACGGTCTTCCATCTACCACCAACCTACTGAAGCGCAGCTCAGAGTAAATATTCATTGCATTTTCCTTTTCCAAATGGGCGGTAATTTAGAATGCATAAGATACTGTATTTACGATAGCACAGCTTCGCCTCTGTCCCAGTCTCCCGCTCTTTCACTAAAACTCAGCCCCTTCCCTTTGTGTAACAAGCTGTCATATCTATTCCGCCCGCTAGGGACGTTTTCCTTTATGACGGCAATTTGTAATCAAGTTATGATTTAATTGTGTATGTGTGATTCTGTGTGATTAGTTAGGTATTTAGTAAATAAATAATTAAACCCAATTTTGTATTGCTGATTCAACTTGTTAGCCAGGATTCTTGCAGATAAACAAGAATTTACAACTTTCAGATGAGACTGAAGTAAGATGACGATAGACGTTGACTGCTATTGACGTAAAATATTACTAAATCTTTAAGAGTTTATTCGGAAGATAACAGCTCTATAAATATTATTTCGTGGTGTCCCTCTCTAGTTAATTACATTTACATGATTAGTTCAATCAGGTAATATTAATTACGGAGAAATTATTTTATAGAATAGTATGTCATAGCAATTAATCTGGCATAGCCAAAGACACGACAGGACCAAGTGAGGTACCACCTAACTTTGTTTTCCCAAGGAATGAGTGTGATGGAAGAAGTTGCCACCATCACTATTTCAGGAAGACCTTGGTGAAAAATCCCTAGAAGTTGGTTGGTGTATTCTGAAATATATCTGCTTCTGCTGCAAACTCTTTTCTAAGAAGAAAGTTCATTTAGCAAACTCAGGACTGACAGACTGGAAACTTGCAAGTTCTTTGCTGACTTCACACGGCAGCAGTTCAGAACACCAAAACTGAATGAAAACATGGAAAGAACTGGCAATGAGGATCAAAAAAGGGGAAACAATTGATAAGCGTGAGCTGGCACTTATGGAGGCTGAGAGGGAAAGATGGAGAGAGGTGTTGACATGTCTGACTGCTATTGTGCAGTCTGGCAATGACAAATCTGGCACTAAGGGGACACACAGAAACACTGTCCTCTCCATCAAATGAAAGAGGTTGAACTGATGGCACAATTTGATCCAGTCATGAAAGAGCACCTTAACCGAGTCCATCAAGGGACCTCAAGTCACACATCCAGCTACCTTGGCCATCAAATACAGAATGAACTCATTGATTTCTTGAGCAGCAAGGTCATTTCAATAATGGTGAGTGACATCAAGCTGGCAAAATTATTCTCTATCATTCTAGATTGCACCTCAGATGTCAGCCACTGAACAGTTGATCATTTTATGGGGGTTTTGGAGGTAGAGGAGTCCACAGGCCAACATTTGGCATCCCTGATTCTCAAAAGATTAGAGGAGCTAAAAATTCCTTTTGAGGAATGCAGAGGACAGTCTTATGATGAAGGGGAAACATGAGACGGAAAAGGTGTTCAAGCCAGACTCCTGGAAATGAATCCAAGAGCTCTATTTGTGCTATGTGGGGCTCACACATTGAACCTGGTTGTGGCTGATGCTGCTAAAACTTCTGTCGATGCCACAGGTTACTTTGGCATCTTACACAAACAGACACCTTGTTCTCAGCTTCCACACAGCGATGGGCCATCCTGAAAAAACATGTGGACATCACTTTGAAGATGTGGACTGAGACAAGGTGGGAGAGTAAAGTTAAGAGTGTCGAGCCACTGAGGTATCAGGCAGCAGCGGTGAGAGAGGCACTGATTGAGGTGAGGGATCAAACCAAAGACCCTGTGATAAAGATTGAAGCCCAGTCCTTGTCAGAGGAGGTGGGATCATACCGCTTCAGCATCTGTACAGTGGTGTGGCATCAGATCTTGAGCCAGATCCAACAAGTGAGTAAGCTGATGCAGTCTCCCAGTATGCATGTGGATGTTGCAGTCAGTCTTCTCAGTCAGTCTTCTCAGTCAGTTTTCTCACTCAGTCTTCTCAGTCAGTCTTCTCAGTCAGTCTTCTCAGTCAGTCTTCTCAGTCAGTCTTCTCAGTCAGTCTTCTCAGTCAGTCTTCTCAGTCAGTTTTCTCAGTCAGTTTTCTCAGTCAGTTTTCTCAGTCAGTCTTCTCAGTCAGTCTTCTCAGTCAGTTTTCTCAGTCAGTTTTCTCAGTCAGTTTTCTCAGTCAGTCTTCTCAGTCAGTTTTCTCAGTCAGTCTTCTCAGTCAGTCTTCTCAGTCAGTCTTCTCAATCAGTCTTCTCAGTCAGTCTTCTCAGAAAGACAGAGAGAGACACCGTTGCTCTAGAGCTCACACAAAACTATACATACCTCAGCCTAAACATCAGTGCCACAGGTAACTTCCACAAAGCTGTGAAAGATCTGAGAGACAAGGCAAGAAAGGCCATCTATTCCATCAAAAGGAACATAAAATTTGACATACCAATTAGGATCTGGCAAAAAACACAGAACCCATTGCCGTTTATGGTTGTGAGGCCTGGGGTCCGCTCACCAACCAAGAATTCACAAAATTGGTCAAACACCAAATTGAGACTCTGCATGCAGAATTCAGCAAAAATATCCTCTGTGTACAACGTAAAACATCAAATAATGCATGCAGAGCAGAATTAGGCCAATACCCACTAATGATCAAAATCCAAAAAAGAGCTGTTAAATTCTTCAACCACCTAAAAGGAAGCGATTCCCAAACCTTCCTTAACAAAGCCATCACCTACAAAGAGATGAACCTGGAGAAGAGTCCCCTAAGCAAGCTGGTCCTGGGGCTCTGTTCACAAACACAAACAGACCCCACAGAGCCCCAGGACAGCAACACAACTAGACCCAACCAAATCATGAGAAAACAAAAAGATAATTACTTGACACATTGGAAAGAATTAACAAAAAAACAGAGCTAACTAGAATGCTATTTGGCCCTAAACAGAGTGCACAGTGGCAGAATACCTGACCACTCTGACTGACCCAAAATTAAGGAAAGCTTTGACTATGTATAGACTCAGTGAGCATAGCCTTGCTATTGAGAAAGGTCGCCGTAGGCAGACCTGGCTCTCAACAGCAGACAGGCTATGTGAACACTGCCCAAAAAATCAGGTGGAAACTGAGCTGCACTTCCTAACCTCCTGCCAAATCGATGACCATATTAGAGACACATATTTCCGTCAGATTACACAGACCCACAAAGAATTCGAAAACCAACCCAATTTTTATAAACACCCATATCTACTGGGTGAAATACCACAGTGTGCCATCACAGCAGCAGGATTTGTGACCTGTTTCCACAAGAAAAGGGCAACCAGTGAAGAACAAACACCATTGTAAATTCAACCCATATTTATGTTTATTTATTTTCCCTTTTGTACTTTAACCATTTGCACATCTCTTCAACACTGTATATATACATAATATGACATTTTAAACGTCTTTATTCTTTTGGAACTTCTGTGATTGTAATGTTTACTGTTTATTTTTATTGTTTATTTCACTTTTGTATATTATCTACTTCACTTGCTTTGGCAATGTTAACATATGTTTCCCATGTCAATAAACCGCCTTGAATTGAATTGAGAGGTCTCAGCAACTACAGGGCAACAGGCTTTATGACTGCATAAATGTCAGCCAAGGATATTTGCGAGGGTATGAATGTAGAGGCCGTTCTTCAACGAAAAGGCTGAGGTCCACAAAGCTGCACTTTTCATACAAATCATTTGATGAGCCTTTGAGTGATGCCCTGAAGAAGCTGGAGGTGACATTGTTCAGTGTCGTTGTTGATGCTGCAACCTCAGACCTTCAGGAAAGATTTTCCACATTGGAAAATGTGGGAGAGAAGTTTGGAGTGCTGTCAACCTTCCAACGTCTCTCAAATGAGGAGCTGACAGAACAATGTGAGGCCCTTAGTGTGACACTGCACTATAAAAAACACTCAGACTTGGATGGCAGAGAGCTTGCACAGGAACTGAAGAACTTGCCTGACTTACCATCGAAGACCATGACCCTGCTTGAGGTGTTGATATTTATACACGAAGGGGAGCTCTCAGAAATGTATCTAAATTTGTGGACTGCTCTCAGAATTTGTCTCACTCTTCCAGTGACCGTAGCTGAAGCAGAGAGGAGCTTTCAAAGCAGAAGCTCATCACATCCTACCTGAGGTCCACCATGTCACAGGAACGCCTTAGTGGCCTTGCCATCATCAGTATTAACCATGCAATTGCTGGGCAGATTTCTTATGATGATGTAATTGATGACTTTGCATCAAGGAAGGCAAGAAAGGACAGGGTTTAGATGGCAGTTAGTGCAGTTTGTGTTTCTTGTTTGATGTGAAATTGAGTAATAATCAGGTTATCTTCTTTATAAGTGTGTTATTCTATTTGTGTATTTGTGTGATATAGGATTTGTGCAATTTAGTTTTATTAGTTTGTTTCTTGTTAGCAATAGGGTAATAGTGTAATAATTTTATTCTCTTTTTTATTTGTATTTATATACTACAATTTGTTTCTATTTGTCTTTGTTACTTCTTTTTGATATTTATGAGTCTTATTTTTGTATATATTTTTATATTTATATAGTTTTAAATGTTATGATTATTTATTTGTGTTGTTCCAAATGTTAGAATAAAAATGACAGTTAGAACCGCCACTGATCCAGTTTCCAGTAGTTTTCTGACAAGAGAGCAGAACACACACTTGTATCCCGGCTACAGTAGTTCTCTGACAAGAGAGCAGAACACACACTGGTATCCCGGCTACAGTAGTTCTCTGACAAGGGCCCAAACCACCAGGTATCAACATGACACACTTGAATCAATTTGAAAATTTATTTTCATATAAAAAAGACACTCTATGAAAACAGAGGACTACTTTGTACAATCTTATGTATAAAAAACATGAATGTGGGAGGAAAAGGAAGGAGTGACTTTCTTTTGTAACACCAGTGGGAGAGCTGTGATGGTTGTATGAGAAGCTAGGTCAACATCTCAAGCATGGTAGGTTGGAGGGTAACCTCTGTAGTCCAAGATCAAAGTTTCTGTTTCTTGCACCTATCAAACCCTCATGTATCTAGAGTTTACTAAATGTATCATATTCTTGCATCAAACCACACACTCTGGAGATACATTTCAAACATACTGCTTTCAATACCTCATCTGTGCAATTCACTAAATCTTTACAGGATTTACGGTTATGAAGTTTAATGATTGAAGTTCTCATTGACAGATTGTATAGTCATAGTCTGAAACTTTTCAAAAGCCCATGAAAAAACAAACTAACACAACACATCGCTTTAGAGGTAGAGAAGTTCTCTTCTGTATTAATCAGATGGGTTTTCTGGTAGAACAGATCAGAGGTGATCACCAAGGAAGTGGACACTGATTGATGGAATGAAACAGATTTAGGAACAGTCACACGATCATGGACCAATTTAAACACTAGTTATCTTGAGGATCTGTAGAAGTTTGTCAATTCAGGAAGTTGCATCCCCACTCTCTCACTTACCTGTCTCTCTAGTGTGGTATTTATCAACCTGGTTCTGGCATTTGGGAATAAGATTAGGATAGAACAAGGATTAGGATACCATCAGCCGTTCCTCTGTGTGAGAGAACTAAGGTGATTCTACAGTCTCATGAGAACCTATCATAAACTTTCCCTTCACAGTTGTATGATGAGTCAGAGATAAGTAGCCATTAGAAAATGATTTTGGATCAGTTTACCCTGCCCACATTCCCAAACCAAACCATTAAGGAGGGGTAATACAAAACTGACCTGAGATCAGCGTCTGGGGCGACTTCGTCCTGCTAGAGCTGCATATCAGCTGATTAGTGGTAAAGGTTGGAGAGGCAGGCTCTCTTGTCTTGCCATCTGCGTGTGTGTTCCATGCTGTACCATTAGGGATCTTTACACAGATGGTTTGAGGGCAGCCTCGGAAAATGTCAGGACAAATGTCAGGACATTCCCCTGGATAATTACTGTTAGAGCTCACCGCTGCTCTCCATCTCTAGTTCTCTCTCTCGCTACCTATTTAGCTCTCCCTTACTCTCCCTCTATAGCTCTTTCGCTCACTGATTTTATATCATTCTCTTTTCTCTCATTGTATTCTGTTCTGTCAATCTCGCTTGTTCTCTTTCTCATCCCTCCTCTCTCTCTTTCTCTCCACAGCCCTAGTCTAATTGGGAGGTATTGCACATCTGCTAAGGAGTGTGTAAGGACTAACCCTGGAGATGTGCCCTCCAGGAGGGATACCTTTAAAACACCTCATCTCTCTAACCAACTCTCAGTACTTAGTGAAGGGAGTGGAGAGTCAAGAGTATAGTGAATTAGTGGAAGGGTGCTATTTACTCTTTGAAAAAAGGGTTCCTAAAAGGTTATTCATCTGTCCCCACAGGAGAACCCTTTTTTTGTTCCAGGTAGAACTATTTTGGGGTCCATGTAGACGCTCTGTAGAAAGAGCTCTACATGGAACCCACATTGATTCTACCTGCAACCAAAACTGTTTTTTTCAGTGGTCCTCCTATGGGGACAGATGAAGAACCCTTTACATTTCTAGATAGCACCTTCTTTCTAAGAGTGTAGTATTAAAACATAGTCAGGTGTGGGTGTTTTTTTCTGTCTGATGTTTTCAATTTTGAAAACAAAGTTAACTTTATATAGTCAACTCAAAAGTGATTTGTCTGCGTCCCAAATGGCACTCGATTACCCATTTAGCGCACTGCTTTTGACCAGTGCCGTATGTCGTTCAGAAAATACCTCTATCCCATTTTACTCCCTGTATCATCTCTATCTCTTCTTATGTCTCCCTCACATCTCTTACTCTGTTCTCTCCTCCATTTCATTTTAATCTCTTTCTCTTTCTCTCTCTCCTCGAGTTGTGTTTGTGTGAGAGCTGATAGAAAGGACTGCACTGTTACATGAAGATTTCATGATCCATGGTGGAGTGAGGAATGTGAGAGTGAGAGAAACAGTGAGACAGACTGCGAGTGAGAGAGATAAACAGAGAGAAGAATAGAAGAGAGAGAGAGAAAAAGAAAGAGAGAGAGAGAGAGAGAGAGAAAGAGAGAGAAATACAATGAACATGTTTGGGGATATACTTTGATTTCACACCTGTCTACATTTCCCACAAAAGCCCTGTCGACATGTCTGACCAAAGTGGAACATTTGGGTTGAGTTGCTATCCTAACTATCCACCTATTCATTGTTTTGCTTCCTCTCTTTCATTCACAACAAAGACAACTACGGACAAGCTGAGTAGCAAAAGCACCTCGGGTCCTTGCATCTGAAACTATAGATGACTTTATTTGCCTGTTTTCTTGAGGGGCTGAGAGCAGATGCACGGCACAGTGATCCATACAGCACCTAAAGCAGTGGGAGTAAGAATAATTGAAATAGACTTATAACAAGACCTGGGATCCATATGGAGGGAGGGGAAACGCTACAGCAACACTTTCAGATAGGCTACACTCTCCTGACGGAAAGACAGCTTTGGTTGGTTATGTCTGTAATTGATTCAAATGTTTCAAGACTTTGAAATACTTTTTTTACTGAACTGGAAAAAGAGCGATGGAAATGTGCGTGAATCTGGATGATACCCTTCGCTCAATTCCCACAGGTGTACCGTTGAGAACATGTTGTCTCAGAAAGCAAGCTCACGTATCACAGATGTGTTATAAATCACTCTTTAAAATTCCGCATGGAAAAGGCAGCACAAGCATGAACGGAAACTCAAAATAAAAGAGGACTTTCATATAAGAGATAGACAATGAGACAACAACTGAAACTCAGTTGAAGGTTTTTTTGTCACAAATTGTTTTTGTTGGTAAAAAATGTTTTAACCAAAGAGAAAGGACATCATAACTAAAATCATAACAATACAAAAAGGAAAACACACGACATTGAAAAAGGATGACGAGAGAAGAGTGTGAGACTTAGCAGAGGATGTCACATGTCAATGATCCGTTCTATATCTCCATACTTGCCCCTCCCCAACCCCTCCAAAACAAGAGAAGAAAAAACGAGTGCTTGCGTCATCCATTAGAAGGGAAAGAAGGAGAGAAATGAAGAGAGGGAGCCTAAGGGGTTTAACAGTGTGCCAAACATCAGTGAGATTTCTTCTCTATAAAAAGAACAGAACGGTGCAGAAATATTCATTTTTTTTTTCAAATCATCAAACAGGTGAAAGAGAATCCTTTTTTCCAGTGAATAAAACCAAGACATTTTTCAGAAAGTTTTTTAGTTTTTTAGTCCATTTAAAAATTTCTCAGTCCCAGTCTCTTTCAAGCCCCTGTTCTCTCATTTAAAGTCTGTTTGAAAATATAGAAGAGAACAGTTGTCTTTGCTTTGTCCTTGTCCACATTAGCAGTAAACAAATGATATCATCCTTTAGAGAGCAGATTTTAGGATGTGAAGAGCAGTTTGGAGGAGTGCTGTGTGTCTGTCTATGTATGTACATGTGGCTACCTGTTTGTCTACGCTTGTGTGTGTGTGTGTGTGTGTGTGTGTGTGTGTGTGTGTGTGTGTGTGTGTGTGTGTGTGTGTGTGTGTGTGTGTGTGTGTGTGTGTGTGTGTGTGTGTGTGTGTGTGTGTGTGTGTGTGTTTCTCTGATTCTGAATGTAGTTGTTTTTGCATTTCTGTCTGTGTGAACATTTTTGTTTGTGTGTGTATATGCGTTATCTGGGTTTCTTTGTGTGTGTGTTTCTGCATGTGTGTGTGTGTGTGTTTCTCTGCCTCATCACACTTCAGTCTGGAAGTCCCCCTCGGACGTGTCAGGTGTGTTGGCAGACGAGGAGTCCCAGGTGGTCTTGTTGTGCAGCTCCATCCTGTCCTTGTGCTCCCCCGGCACGATGGACAGCTCAGGGGTCATGGTCTTGAAGCTGTCCCAGGAGTGCTGGTCGTCTTGGGTCGGGGTCGACTTGTCCTGCACAGGGTCAAATGTCAAACACACACAGGAGACATGGAATGTCAGATCTTTTTTTTTTGCGAACGAAAATAAATACATTACATTTTTATTTTTCATTATCATTTAACAATGGAGCAGGGTGAAGCTTCATCTGGCTAGCTGATCTAAGGTCAGTTTTGAGATTTGCACCCCTTATGGTTAAGGTTAGGATCTGTGGAGGTTAAGCTGATCCTAGATCTGTTGCCCCTTGCCAACAAAACTGCTAAGGTCTGTTTTTGCATGTTAACCCCTAATGGTAAAGCTGATCCTATGTGCCCCAGGTTAAATCTACCCATGAGACCAGCTGTTTATAAACTCATGGGGATACTTCAGAACAATCAAATCCCAAACCAACCCTTCAGACCTTCATATTGTGCGTTATTATGTATGTGTTTGTGTCTGTTGATTCTTCATAGAAACATTGACACATTGATTCCTTCATAGAAACATTGACACATTGATTATTTAAAGAAACATTGACACATTGTTTCTTTAAAGAAACATTGACACATTGTTTCTTTAAAGAAACATTGACACATTGATTCCTTCATAGAAACATTGACACATTGTTTCTTTAAAGAAACATTGACACATTGATTCCTTCATAGAAACATTGACACATTGTTTCTTTAAAGAAACATTGACACATTGATTCCTTCATAGAAACATTGACACATTGTTTCCTTCATAGAAACATTGACACATTGATTATTTAAAGAAACATTAACACATTGCTTCTTCAGAGAAACATTGATCCATTGATTCTTCAGAGACATGTTGATGGTTTATCATAGCAAAACACCTCATTTGTGTTGCTAGGTATGGCAACTTCTGAATTGAAAGGCACGTTGCCTACTGGTATAAAACCAGCTCATGTAAAGTAATCAACCTAGATAATAAACCTTAAAGAAAATGCTAACATCTCACAAACTGAATACAGATACTGTGATAGCATAAGTTCACCATTAGCATCATGATCTCAATCTTATTTTTTTTTAGGCCAAGGCTACCTGCTGTCTCCCTGACTAACATGTCCATCTCCATCTCCCAGATGGATTCATCTGTCCTGGCTCTCACTGGACTCATCCTGCAGGCTCTGTGATCGCTGCATACGGTCTGCCAGTGGGCCTTTCATGTACAGTTGAAGTCGGAAGTTTACATACACCTTAGCCAAATACATTTAAACTCAGTTTTTCACAATTCCTGACATTTAATCCTAGTAAAAATTGCCTTTCTTAGGTCAGTTACGATCACCACTTTATTTTAAGAATGTGAAATGTATGAATACTAGTAGAGAGAATGATTTATTTCAGCTTTTATTTCTTTCATCTCATCATATTCCCAGTGGGTCAAAAGTTAACATTCACTCAATTAGTATTTGGTAGCATTGCCTTTAAGGTGTAACTGAGTCAGGTTTGTAGGCCTCCTTGCTCGCAAACGCTTTTTCAGTTCTGCCCACAAGTTTCCTATGTGATTGAGGTCAGGGCTTTGTGATGGCCACTCCAATACCTTGACTTTGTTGTCCTTAAGCCATTTTGCCACAACTTTGGAAGACCCATTTGCGACCAAGCTATAACTTCCTGACTGATGTCTTGAGATGTTGCTTCAATATATCCACACAATTTTCACTCCTCATGATGCCATCTATTTATGAAGTGCACCAGCCCCTCCTGCAGCAAAGCAGAACATGATGCTGCCACCCCCGGGCTTCACGTTGGGATGGTGTTCTTCGGCTTGCAAGACACCCCCTTTTTCCTCTAAACATAACATAAGCTTTTATTTATGGTGGTTTTGGAGCAGTGGCTTCTTCCTTGCTGAGCGGCCTTTCAGGTTATGTCGATATAGGACTCGTTTTACTGTGGATATAGACTATTTTGTACCTGTTTCCTGCAGCATCTTCACAAGGTCCTTTGCTGTTGTTCTGGGATTGATTTTGCACTTTTCGCACCAAAGTATGTTCATCTTTAGGAGACAGAACGCGTCTCCTTCCACACAGCCGCGGTATGGCGGCTGTGTGGTCCCATGGTGTTTATACTTGCGTACTATTGTTTGTACAGATGAACGTGGTACCTTCAGGCGTTTGGAAATTGCTCCCAATGATGAACCTGACTTGTGAAGGTCTACAACTTGGCTGATTTCTTTTGATTTTCCCATGATGTCAAGCAAAGAGGCACTCCAATTGACTCAAATTATGTCAATTAGCCTATCAGAAGCTTCTAAAGCCATGACATAATTTTCTGGAATTTTCCAAGCTGTTTAAATGCACAGTCAACTTAGTGTATGTAAACTTCTGACCCCCTGGAATTGTGATACAGTGAATTATAAGTGAAATAATCTGTTTGCAAACAGTTGTTGGAAAAATAATTTTTGTCATACACAAAGTAGACTTGCCAAAGTGACTTGCCAAAACTATAGTTTGGTAACAAGAAATTTGTGGAGTGGTTGAAAAACTAGTTTTAATGACTCCAACCTAAGTGTATGTAATCTTCCGACGTCAACTGTATGTAAAATACATGTTGAAATTCATGTTATGGGATTAACTAAGACTAAAGCGGAAGTAACATTATGCATCAGAAAAGGTCCATCATTGAAATCAGGGATCTTTATCGTGCACAGATAACAATTTAACAGACACAAGGGTTGTAGCCATGAGACATAGCGTTATGTGAGGGCAGTGATTGGCCCAGAAATACACACAAGCGCCGTTATTAAAGTTAAGCTTGGAATTGCCATGAAGAGAGTGAAGCATTTCATGCTATAATGTTTCATGCTGGGTGAAACAATAGAAATATAATATATTTCTATGTTTGCAAAAATGGCCTAATGGGTTAACCTGGAATAACTCTCTGGAAAAGCTACTAGGTGTTCAGGCCTTAGTTCAGGCCCTGCAGTGACACATCTGATTTGAATATTCAACTAATTATGGTTTAATTAACCTCTGGGCCATAATTAGCTGAATCAGGTGTGTTGCTGCAGGGCTGAATCAAAACCCTGCACACTCAGAAAGCCAGTAGCTATGTTGGACGAGAGTCAGAGAATCCTGGGGTGAACCAGTTGGAATTGATGCTTATTACTTAAATCACACAGAACTCTGTAGCATAGATATTAGAGGGAAGGAAGATAACACCCTCTAGGTGATTTCCTCATCGAGTTGCTTGGATGGTTTAACTTTTTGTCAATAGGGGGTGCTGTTAGCATTTTTTTTTTTTTTGACGTTGCCAAATTAAACTGCCTAGTACTCAATTCTTGCTCGTACAATATGCATATTATTGTTATTATTGGATAGAAAACACTCTCTAGTTTCTATAGCCGTTTGAATTATGTCTCTGAGTGGAACAGAACTCATTCTACAGCACTTTTCCTGACAGGGAGTGAGATTTCAGAAATCTTGGCCTCTGGTCCCAGGTCAGTTTTAATGTCCCTGTAAATGCTATGAGGATACAAACACTGCCCACGCCTTCCTCTAGATGTCAGTAAGAGGTGACAATTTGAATGGAGTCGATTGCGCAATCAGGGCCTGTATAAAAGAGCACAAGGCGGAAGTAGCTTTCTTTTCTTGCTGCGCCTGACGCACGATGGACGTCGGACTGGCTCTCTTTCCAAGCTTTGGTTTAGCCACTTATATATCGCCGGTCATGTTTTTACTCGTTATAGGTGTTAAAAACATCATAAGGTAGTTAATTTAAACCGTTTTATAGCAATTTATATCCGTTTAGTGCGATTTTGAGGCATTTCTTTGTGATGCACTTTGAAGCGCTGGGCACGTTTCCAGTACCGGTCGAACGTTAGTGGCCATTTCGACGGGACAAGAGGACATCTTTCGACCAAAAGACGATTAGACCCGAGAAAGGATACATTGCCCAAGATTCTGATGGAAGAACAGCTCATAGTAAGAACTATTTTTGATGATAAATCGCTGTTCTGTTGAAAAATGTTAAACGCATATATCGCCATTTTGTTTTGTGTAGCTTCGCTTTGGCGGACCCGGTATTGCACAGTAAGGATAATTTTAGAAATGTAATTCAGCGATTGCATTAAGAACTAATTTGTCTTTCGATTCCTGTCAACCCTGTATTTTTTAGTCAAGTTTATGATTAGTTATCGATTAGGCTAGATCACTCTCAAAGATGGCGCCCGACATTTTCAGACCAGTTTTGCTACTATTCTCATTGTATAACCACGATTTTTGTGGCTAAATATGCACATTTTCGAACAAACTCTATATGTATGTTGTAATATGATGTTACAGGAGTGTCATCGGAAGAATTCTGAGAAGGTTAGTGAAAAAATTAATATATTTTGGCGATGATAACGATATCGCTCTCTTTGGCTTGAATCAATGCTCGGGTAACGTTTGCATATGTGGTATGCTAATATAACGATTTATTGTGTTTTCGCTGTAAAACACTTAGAAAATCTGAAATATTGTCTGAATTCACAAGATCTGTGTCTTTCCATTGCTGTGAGCTGTGTATTTTTAAGAAATGTTTTATGATGAGTAAATTGGTAATACACGTTGCTCTCTGTAGTAATTCTAGTCGCTTTGGGGAGATTTGTGATGGTGGCTGCAATGGCAAACTATGATTTATACCTGAAATATGCACATTT
The DNA here is from genome assembly GCF_016432855.1 of Salvelinus namaycush. NCBI lineage: Eukaryota > Metazoa > Chordata > Actinopteri > Salmoniformes > Salmonidae > Salvelinus > Salvelinus namaycush. The sequence continues at coordinate 21,210,238 of NC_052333.1, read as the reverse complement.
TTCTAACAAAACCTATGCTATACAATAAATATGTTATCAGACTATCATCTGATGAAGTTTTTTCTTGGTTAGTGGCTATTTATATCTTTATTTGGTCGAATTTGTGATAGCACCTGATGGAGTAAGAAACTGATGGAGTTAGAAAAGTGGTGTCTTTTGCTAACGTGGTTAGCTAATAGATTTACATATTTTGTCTTCCCTGTAAAACATTTTAAAAATCTGAAATGGTGGCTTTATTCACAAGATCTGTATCTTTCATTTGGTGTCTTGGACTTGTGATTTAATGATATTTAGATGCTACTATTTAATTGTGACGCTATGCTAGCGATGCTAATCAGTGTGGGGGGGGTGGGGGGTGCTCCCGGATCCGGGTTTCTGAGTCGCTAGAAGTTTTAACCAACGACCGTAATGTTGGCTCATTCTGGATCCCACCACCACAGTGTTCAACCCATATCACAAGGGATAGTCTTGCTTCTATACCATCTCTGATGTAATATGTTGTTATTTCACTGCCAACAACCACCTGAGGTGGCCATTTTTAAAAGCACCTCCCACCTCTAAATGGATTCACTGGCAGGCACTTCCTACTACCCCCTCTGATGAAAATGTGATGTGTGTGTATCTGGGTGCGTATTTGAGTAAATTTGGACAAAATTGATGGCACTTGTGTGTGTGTGTGTGTGTGTTTGGATTTTGGAGAGTGAAGAATATTGGCTAATATAAGCAGAGAGTCATGCTGTTCGTAACACGCTCCCGCTGCCCCCTATCTCTCTGTCCAGTTCCTTCTCCTCTCGCTTTCTCCATTTCGTCTTCCCCATCTACCACTCTCAATAAAATACTAACTACACCTGTCTCTCTGTGTCACAGAAAACACACACACACACACACACACACACACACACACACACACACACACACACACACACACACACACACACACACACACACACACACACACACACACACACACACACACACACGGTGTGTTTTTGATTTGATTTTCTCAGTGGTCCACACAGCCTGTTGTGACTACACTGACCACCAGGAGGCGATAATAGCCTGAATATAATTCTCCCTGCGTTGTCTCGGGCTGACAGTTGGCAGAATGAATGCAAAAAGCATAATCTGGGAGCCAATTTGAATGCTAAACGCCAGCGAAGCAACATTTTGTAATGCAGAAATGTGGGTAATGCTGCTGTCAAGCATAACTTTATCCCTGGGAGGCTACGCTAACTCAGTTGTGCTTCTCTGCTCTCCCTCCATCTACCTCTCTCTCTGCCTCCCTCAGTCCACCTCTCTCTACTCTCCTATCACTCAATCTACCTCTCTCTCTGCCTCCCTCAGTCCACCTCTCTCTCCTCTCCTCTCCCTCAATCTACCTCTCTCTCATCTCCCTCCATCTACCTATCTCTCTGCCTCCCTCAGTCCACCTCTCTCCTCTCCCTCCATCTACCTCTCTCTCATCTCCCTCCATCTACCTCTCTCTCTGCCTCCCTCAGTCCACCTCTCTCTACTCTCCTATCCCTCAATCTACCTCTCTCTCTGCCTCCCTCAGTCCACCTCTCTCTCCTCTCCTCTCCCTCCATCTACCTCTCTCTCCTCTCCCTCCATCTACCTCTCTCTCTGCCTCCCCCAGTCCACTGCTCTCTCCTCTCCCTCCATCTAACTCTCTCTCTTCTCCCTCCATCTACCTCTCTCTCTGCCTCCCTCAGTCCACCTCTCTCTCCTCTCTTCTCCCTCCATCTACCTCTCTCTCTGCCTCCCTCAGTCCACCTCTCTCTCCTCTTTTCTCCCTCCATCTACCTCTCTCTCTGCCTCCCTCAGTCCACCTCTCTCTCCATCTACCTCTCTCTCTGCCTCCCTCAGTCCACCTCTCTCTCTCCTCTCCTCTCCCTCCATCTAACTCTCTCTATGCCTCCCTCAGTCCACCTCTCTCTCCTTCCCTCTCCCCATCCCTCTTTCCTCTGCCTGCCACTTCTCTTCTACTTACACTCGAAGAGTTCTTTTCACCTCCGGCAGACGAAATGCTCCATCGCTTTTCCCTCTGTTGCGATAAGATGGGAGGGGGAGAAAAAGAGGAGGAAGGAGGAGAGAGAGAGAGAGAGAGAGTGAGAAGAGGGGGAAATCACAGTCACTGACAGCTCTGCCCTGAAACAACAACAACAATATTGTTCTTCCACCTCCACGGGCAAGCGGTGTGTTGTTCCCTTCCACTTGACATATTCCCCCTTTTCCTCTCCTTTTCATACTCCTCCTCTCCCGTTCTCTTGTGGCACATTATGTGAAAAGAGAAACACCCCCACTCACACACACTGCACAGTGAAACGCCACAGACACACACTGCACAGTGAAACGCCACAGACACACACTGCACAGTGAAACGCCACAGACACACACTGCACAGTGAAACGCCAGACACACACTGCACAGTGAAACGCCACAGACACACACTGCACAGTGAAACGCCACAGACACACACTGCGCAGTGAAACGCCACAGACACACACTGCACAGTGAAACGCCAGACACACACTGCACAGTGAAACGCCACAGACACACACTGCACAGTGAAACGCCAGACACACACTGCACAGTGAAACGCCACAGACACACACTGCACAGTGAAACGCCAGACACACACTGCACAGTGAAACGCCTCAGACACACACTGCACAGTGAAACGCCTCAGGCACACACTGCACAGTGAAACGCCACAGACACACACTGCACAGTGAAACGCACAGACACACACTGCACAGTGAAACGCCTCAGACACACACGGCAGGAAACACACAAACAGTTGGAAATACGTAAAGGCTATAGCTATCCAAATCTAATCATAAGAAGGAAGAAGGTCAGGACAGTCCTGGTCACTGGCAATAGAGAGAGAGAAACAGTGTGGTCAAGGGGAGGAGAGGGATGACATGCACTGCATCAGAGAGGAATGAAGTTGCCCCTGGACACTGATCTAAGGTCAGTTTTATTATTTCCTCCCTAATGGTTAAGCTTATGATTTTGGGAGGGTAAGATTATCCTAGATCTGTGTGACTTCTGCATCCCCATCCTCTCCACACTGGGCTCCAATCTGGCAACCCTGCATACATCCAGACCTTCAACCCGGCGACCGAGCTGGCGAAGCGGTGGAAGGCTTGGTGGTGCTGATTCTCTGTGTTTCACCTCAGACCTTAAACACACAGACCTTCTCCTCTTCTCCCTCTTTATCACTGCCCTTCGCCCTGTCCCTCATTCTCTGTTCATTCTCTATCATTTGTCTTCTCCTCTTCCTCTTGTTCTATCATCCCTCACTCTTTCTCACAGGGTATTTTCCTGAATGCCCCTGTCCTTCCTGCTCTTAATCCATACTCCCCTATCTCTCTCTCACTATCTCTTGCTTGTCCTCAGCTCTATCTCCTATACAATCGTGTCTGTCTCTTTCTGGGATCATGCCTCTATACCCCACTGATCTAACACGAAGAAACAAGTGAGGAAGAGAGGAAAACGACGTCAGGGAAACCGACAGCATCCCCACCACCACCACCGTCATCCAAGCAGGAAGTAACACCACAGCGACATCACACGTCAAAGTTCACAAAGAGAAGAAAATATACAAAGGAAGCGGTCAGAGACCTCACTACAAGCATTACACCAGTACATATGTTCAGGTGGAAAGGAGACAGGGGAATCAGTGCAGAATAAGATACACAGTCCTACACACTACACACTAGAGCTTTACAATCATCTATCTGTTTGTCTACAGAGAAATGTACTATGGTATGGAGTGGAGAGAACACACACAGCCAGACCAGCAAATATACACCTGGTAGGGGCACAGACTATAGGGGGATGAAGGGGAGTGAGAAGATTTGATTTTGGGGGTTGGAGGATGTAGGCGGGGGGGGGGGCTGTGTTCGGTTTTATTTTACCTTTCTTGTGTTGGCTGCCCTTGGTTCTGCTTGCTGCCTGGCTACAGTCAAACTAAGACAGAGAAACATGTGGCACCAAGCATGACGAAGCCCAACCCAGACAACATACAAACAAAAACAAACAAAAAGAGCCAATGAAATTACAACGTACCGTCCAGTAACAGACAGACAGTCAGTTGCAGACTCACAGGCATCAAAATAAAATGTCAATTAAATAAATACACACATGTATGAATTAGAAGACATTTAAATGATTAGATACTGTAAACAGAATGACCAATGGACACCAAGCGAGTCCAAGCATGCAGAGCCCGGGCCAGAGATGAGTGGGTACCAGAGGGTCAGGTAATAATACAGGAAGTAGAATTGTTCTGGGTTCTGATGAGACAACAGTGGGCTTTGGGGCTCAGGTGGACACTCAAATTACAATAACTCTCTCTCTCTCTCTTGCCGGTTCACTCGGTCTCTTTCCCTCACTCTCTCTCTGTCTCTCTCTGTTTCGACCGTTTCCTCTCTCCATGGCCTGTATCTTCCCGCTCTCTCTCTTTTCAAATCTCATTACAAATCCCACATGCCTGCAGGGATACAAAGCATGAGCTTCCCTCTCCATTTTGAAACGTTAGATGAACCCTTTTAGAGATATCTTACCATTACCACAACCAATCATACCATCATTATTGTGTACCAAGTCCCCTACTACACAAGCTCAGAAACAATCACTGAGTACAACTAACCGTCGAGTGGAATAATGAACAAGCTTGGTATTGTAGTAATAGGGGTCTTCAAAGGAACCAGTAAACGCGGAACAAATACAATCTATTAAGGGCTACACATTTCTGTCAAATGAGAAATCAGACACAGATTGTAGTCGGCTACAACATGGCCGCTGGAGTCCTATTCAGGGTCATGTTCTAGTCCCTCTCCATAAACAGTTCCGGCAAGCGACTTGGCCCTTTTCACCTCACCTCTTAATTGGTCCAAGGACACTAAATGAGCTGCATTAGCATAGTGCCCCTTAGTGCGCATTGGAGCTAGCGTTAGGTTCGTTCTGTCTGGGCTAACTGTCTCCTCATTAGGCCCCACTGATAGAGCCAGGGAGTGCTAGCACGCTAGGCTACGATACACCGTGCCAACACTTGGATTTTATGGGCAATTTGATGAAAACAGACGATGAGTTTATACTGGGCGCAGAGGAAGGAGGCATGGAAATAATTAAAAACAGGCTAATGAGAGGAATTAATTATTCTATTAATGCCTCAATTGCGCCACTGAGGGCTGAGTTTAGAGGGAAACAAATGAGTAAATGAGGGGAATACTGAGAGGGAGGGAGAGAGAAAGAAGAGAAATGTCAGGCCCTAGGAACAAATGGAGGAGAGAATGAGATGGAGAAGGGAAGAGGAAGAATAAGAGAGAGAGAGAGAGAGAGAGAGAGAGAGAGAGAAAGAGAGAGAGAATGAGAGAGAGAGAAAGAGAGAGAGAGAGAGAGAGAAAGAGAGAGAAAAAATAGAGAGAAAAAGAGAGAGATAAAGAATACTTTGGAGCGGAAATTGTAGCCCAATGGCAGAACATTTATTTAAAGGACCTAATGGTTCAGGAGTGCAGTACATTGCCCTCACTGAATCAATAACAATAAGCTGCTGTCATTAAACATTAGACATATCAGCTTAACCTGGGTCACCCTTAGTAAAGCACTGTGATTATGATTGGCACAATTTCCCTTTGCAACGGCAATACTACTCCTACCATTTCATTAACACAGTCACAAAAAATAAGATCAACTGTGGAATAACAGTGTAACCAAAGCAAAAAGGAATCCAATCAAATGGTCTATGATGTTTTCTCCTCCCCATGATATTTGTTTTGATAATCAAAGTGAATGAACACATGCCATATCAGCTGTACTGCAGAGAGTTCCGGAACCTCTGCTACAGTTACTGCATTTAAAATCACCATGGATAAAAGCACAATACAGGATAACTACTTATTACTTATTTCCTCTCCATCCCACTGAGCTCTACACAACTCTGAAATAGAGAGAGAGCGAGAGAGAGCGAGAGAGCGAGAGAGACAGAACAACAAATAAGATGGAGAGGAAGAAACACAGCCCATTTGAGAGATGAAATATGCAACAGCTCAAATGTCGTACCATACGCCTGAGCATGCAGACACACACACACACACACACACACACACACACACACACACACACACACACACACACACACACACACACACACACACACACACACACACACACACACACACACACACACACACACACACACACACACACACACACAGAGTTCAGTACTTCATTACACACTGAGAGTGGATCTGTCATCACTTGGCTGGGGACTGCTTGCAAATGTCTTTGTTCACCCTTTGAACCCCGGATAACAGAGAGAGAGAGATGGTGGGAGAAAGAGAGTTAGGAGAGTAAAAGAAATACATATTTCAGTGGACAGCCTACCCCTCTCACCCCCCTCCCTCTCTCCCTCACTCTCTCTCTCACTCCCACCCTGCACTAGCCATGGGCCCCTGCCAGGTTCGTTTGTAGTGTCTCCATTACTGAGGATAGATTGAACATGGGGCTCCATCCATTTGCAGCCATATGGGCCCTGCCGCAGAGAGTAGCTATCCGGCTAGCATCTCCGTCATCACTTAGAAGTTAAATGCCTTTCAGATGGAACCAGCCATAGCACACAGAGCACACTAACTCACAGGGATAGCACACACAAGATAACACACATACTGTACAGCACAATATAGTGAGAGACTGGTAGTGAGAGAGGAATGGGTCCATATGAGTGATTACTGTAGCACAGGTCAGGCTGAGATGAAGGAAGATTGGGAGGGAGAGGAAGAGAGAGAGAGATATATATAGAGAGAAAGAGATGAGGAGATTGTGAGATGGATTGTATTTGAGCAGGTAGATGTCTGGTAATGCTCGAGACCACTCACAAGCCCACCGCTGTCATCAGCCACAAGATTGGAGAAGATGGGGAAACAGAATACCAGTGTATGTGTGTGTGTGTGTGTTTGTGTGATTTGTCTGGTATCCACTCATCTGTTCAGTGGCTAGCATATTGGCAGACCCTACCTTTCCAAAATGGTCAATTCTCTACTGACAGCCGCATTCATTATCTCCTCACACACATTTGCTCTCTTACCGTTGACCAATGTCAGGCTTCTCTTGCCCATACAGAACACATAGTGTCGGGTCTGTTTCAGTGCCTGGCTTTATCTCTGCTAGTTTATTGGCTGGAGAAAACCGTTATGGGGGATAATAAACCTGTTTGATTGTTTCATTGGTTTATTATGGATGGGTTTATCACTTTCATTTAAATGGATTTAGGTCTTATTTAGGTGGGGGCACTGAAACCGATACAACAACTGGATGTGTTCACACGTCAAAATGGCCGGCGTTATCTCCCACCCTGCATTTCTAACATGGCAGATTTATGCCGAGTCCAAAATCAACCACTAGCCCCCATCCACTAGCCCCCATCCACTAGCCCCCATCCACTAGCCCCCATCCACTTGACCTAGAAGTGAATAACAAGAGGAGTGTAGGTCATAGAGGCATCTCTTGTGGACGGACTGTGGAAACATAAATGGTAGCGTAGCTCTGTCATGATACTATCGGATGTGTGCGATAACAATGATAACAAGACGCATTAATTCCAGTCCTTGGGTTTTTTGGCACTGGTTACTTGGACATATCACAGTTTCGCTGGTATTAGCATTTTTAGAAATTCGGAAGTAAAGGCACATAAACGTGTCAGTATCTTCCAAAGAGAGAGGCTGGAGCTCTTCTTTCTGGTTCTGATCCTTGTTCTCTCTCTCATCTTAACACATATGGATCCAGAACTTCATTGAGCATATGACCAATTACCCAAGACTTCAGTTCTGGGTTTAACCGAGATTAGTCGTATAGCAATTGCTCAATCTTCCCGAATGGGCTAGGGTACGATTCCACCATCTTGTTTACACCTATCTAATCCTTCCAGATCTACACTCAGTGCACCGCTAGGCATAGAGGCTAGTAGTTCATCTGAACCCACATGTGTCCCAAATGCCAACCTATCAACTGTATACACTAAGTGCACTATGGGTCTTGGTCAAAAGTTGTGAACTATTATAGGGAATAGGGTGCAATTTGGGACGCAGGACAACACCATTCATACGGTCCAACAACAGAAGTACAGTAGAAAGGCTCCAGCCATACTGGTTGGTCAACAACACCACCACACCACTAGGGAGCAATACCTAACAAAACACAGTCACCTAAAACACAGTCATGTCACTGTGGGGAGGGCTAACACATTCAGGACAGGTTCTACCAAAGGGGTCATTGAAAGGTTAGAGGTTAAATGGTTCTACTGTTTCAGTATTGTTTAGCATGCTTACGTTGACTCTCTTTGTAAACCAGGGACATTCTGCGTGCTAAAGACCGCTCGGCTTGCCTCGGAGGCGGGGGAGGGGGCACCTGTGAGAGTGAACACCGGCCTCGGTGGTTAGTGAAGGGTCGGTTCAGGGTCAGTGGTTAGGTGTTAGGGGATAATGAGGGCATTTGGCAATATAGGGGGGATAAAGGCTGTTTAAAGGCATTGGGGGTGTTATCGTGGTTAGTAGTTGAGGTAGGCTGAAAGCAAAAGGATCGTTATACTGGGGGTTTGTTAATCAATGTGTTTTTGACAAGGGATTCATTCAAAGAGGCTTAAAAAATACCTCTATTTACTTTTGGTCTTTTATTCAAACCAAATTATCCCATTATTATTTCCAAGGGGGAACATGCTTGACAATTTGGTTTCCTGAGTGACTTACAGTAAGTTTCGAAAAATATATAACCACTCTTCACTTTAAAACAATGAATTTGCTTCCACCTCCCTGCCCGCGGGGAGAGGAGTAGCTCTCATCACACTCACAACACTCGACGGGGCTCTGGTTATGTACTGTACTTAACATTGTTTTTTAATATGGTTAAGGGCACTTTAGTCCTCTAGTGTACAGTATACATATTTGGTTGTCTTTATGACTGGAAATTGTGATGTAATTATATGTATCCCACTAAATGAGAATACTCATGCTGAAATATGGAGTGAGATTAGAGAATTGATATGGGACAGGGTGAGACCAAAGTCACCAGATGTCATAGGGCTAAGACAGGCAGATAATACAGTGATTATAAGACATGTATGTCATTACCGGAGTTGAAATTATACGCTTATAAACTCCATTAATCTGTCACATAGAAGCACAAGCCCAAACACCCACACAAACCCACATTTCACATAGACAAAGACACAAACACACCTGCACTCATTTACCCTGCTTTTTCACACACACACACACACACACACACACACACACACACACACACACACACACACACACACACACACACACACACACACACACACACACACACACACACACACACACACGGGCGCACACAGGCGCACACACACACACACACACACACACACACACACACACACACACACACACACACACACACACACACACACACACACACACACACACACACACACACACACACACACACACACACACACACACACACACACACATACACACACACACACACACACAGAGCATCACCATAATTGCTGTATAGTCAGCGTCAGAGTGTCTGGGTAGGTTTACAAGTGTTGTGTTGACAGCTATGAATGCTGGAGTCATGCTGACCTGTCAAAGGGCTGACGTTAATACCATTAGTGCACTGTCTACTTACTGTATTCTAATGGATACATCCATGTGTAATATATCCACCATGCCCTCTGTTCTTTATCTCTGTCGGGGAGGAGTGTTTTAGTTTTACTAGACAGGTGCAGTGCAATGTGTTTTCCAGGGTCAGCCTGGAGGGTGAGTTGAATTGAGGGTGAATTGAGGGTGAGCTGCCTTCCTCAAGGGCAAATCGACAGAATTTTCACCTTCTTGGCTCAGGTATCCAAACCAGAGACCGCTTACTGGCCCGACGCTCTAACTGCTAGGCTACCTGCTGCCCTGTGTGTGTGTGTGTGTGTGTGTGTGTGTGTGTGTGTGTGTGTGTGTGTGTGTGTGTGTGTGTGTGTGTGTGTGTGTGTGTGTGTGTGTGTGTGTGTGTGTGTGTGTGTGTGTGTGTGTGTGTGACCTTGAGTGTGTTTCAGCATGCTTTTCATAACTGTGTATTTAAATGTTTCTATGTGTGTTTTGTGCAGTATGAATACTACAGTACTATTATAATACAGCTTTTTGTTGGACATCTTTACATCTCATTATGTGTGTTCGTGTGACTGTGTGTATGTGTGTTACTGTGACTGTGTGTATGTGTGTTACTGTGACTGTGTGTATGTGTGTTACTGTGACTGTGTGTATGTGTGTTACTGTGACTGTGTGTATGTGTGTTACTGTGACTGTGTGTATGTGTGTTACTGTGACTGTGTGTATGTGTGTTACTGTGACTGTGTGTATGTCTGTTACTGTGATTGTGTGTATGTGTGTTACTGTGACTGTGTGTTAGTGTGTTACTGTGACTGTGTGTATGTGTGTTACTGTGACTGTGTGTATGTGTGTTACTGTGACTGTGTGTATGTCTGTTACTGTGACTGTGTGTATGTGTGTTACTGTGACTGTGTGTATTTGTGTTACTGTGACTGTGTGTTACTGTGACTGTGTGTATGTGTGTTAGTGTGACTGTGTGTATGTGTGTTACTGTGACTGTGTGTATGTGTCTAAGTATGACTGTGTGTATGTGTGTTACTGTGACTGTGTGTTAGTGTGACTGTGTGTATGTGTGTTACTGTGACTGTGTGCATGTGTGTTAGTATGACCGTGTGTGTGTGTGTGTGTGTGTGTGTGTGTGTGTGTTACTGTGACTGTGTGTATGTGTGTTACTGTGACTTTGTGTATGTGTGTTACTGGGATTGTGTGTATGTGTGTTACTGTGACTTTGTGTATATGTGTTACTGTGATTGTGTGTATGTGTTTTAATGTGACTGTGTGTATGTGTGTTACTGTGACTGTGCATATGTGTGTTACTGTGACTGTGTGTATGTGTGTTACTGTGACTGTGTGTATGTGTGTTACTGTGACTGTGTGTATTTGTGTTACTGTGACTGTGACTGTGCGTATGTGTGTTAGTGTGACTGTGTGTATGTGTGTTACTGTGACTGTGTGTATGTGTGTTAGTGTGACTGTGTGTATGTGTATTACTGTGACTGTGTGCATGTGTGTTAGTATGACCGTGTGTGTGTGTGTGTGTGTGTGTGTGTGTGTGTTACTGTGACTGTGTGTATGTGTGTTACTGTGACTTTGTGTATGTGTGTTAATGTGATTGTGTGTATGTGTGTTACTGTGACTTTGTGTATGTGTGTTAATGTGATTGTGTGTATGTGTGTTACTGTGACTTTGTGTATGTGTGTTAATGTGATTGTGTGTATGTGTGTTACTGTGACTTTGTGTATGTGTGTTACTGTGATTGTGTGTATGTGTGTTACTGTGACTGTGTGTATGTGTATGTGTGTTACTGTGACTGTGCATATGTGTGTGTGTTAGTATGACTGTATATAAACTCAGCAAAAAAAGAAACGTCCCTTTTTCAGGACCCTGTCTTTCAAAGATAATTAGTAAAAATCCAAATAACTTCACAGATCTTCATTTTAAAGGGTTTAAACACTGTTTCCCATGCTTGTTCAATGAACCATAAACAATTAATGAACATGCACCTGTGGAACGGTCGTTAAGACACTAACAGCTTATAGACGGTAGGCAATTACGGTCACAGTTATGAAAACTTAGGACACTAAAGAGGCCTTTCAACTGACTCTGAATAACACCAAAAGAAAGATTGCCTGCTCATCTGCGTGAACGTGCCTTAGGCATGCTGCAAGGAGGCATGAGGACTGCAAATGTGGCCAGGGCAATAAATTGCAATGTCCGTACTGTGAGACGCCTAAGACTGTCCTACAGGGAGACAGGACGGACAGCTGATCATCCTCACAGTGGCAGACCACGTGTAACAACACCTGCACAGAATCGGTACATTGGAACATCACACCTGCGGGACAGGTACAGGATGGCGACAACAACTGCCCGAGTTACACCAGGAACACACAATCCCTCCATCAGTGCTCAGACTGTCCGCAATAGGCTGAGAGAGGCTGGACTGAGGGCTTGTAGGCCTGTTGTAAGGCAGGTCCTCACCAGACATCACTGGCAACAACGTCGCCTATGGGCACAAACCCACTGTCGCTGGACCAGACAGGCCTGGCAAAAAGTGCTCTTCACTGATGAGTCATGGTTTTGTCTCACCAGGGGTGATGGTCGGATTCGCATTTATCGTCGAAGGAATGAACTTTGCATTGAGGCCTGTACTCTGGAGCGGGATTGATTTGGAGGTGGAGGGTCCATCATGGACTGGGGCGGTGTGTTACAGCATCATCGCACTGAGCTTGTTGTCATTGCAGGCAATCTCAATGCTGTGCGTTACAGGGAAGACATCCTCCTCCCTCATGTGGTACCCTTCCCGCAGGCTCATC
>NC_052333.1:21090272-21195272 GCF_016432855.1 Salvelinus namaycush | reverse complement strand
GGATAGATAGAGTCCTCTCACCTTCTCTCTCACAGCTCCGTCTCGCTTTTAGGATTTGATGCTGCCTGTGCTGTGAGATGTATCTGAGTTTGCTCTGAATGGATATGAGAGCCAAGCAGGCCGCGTTAATGTTAGCGGTAGCTAGTTAGCAAGGAAGCATTAGCTAGTTAGAAGGGTAGCATTAGCTAGTTAGCAATTAGCCTACAGTGATGTGGAACTGAGTAAAAATTCCCTGTAAGCACAGATTTAGGATCAGCTTACCCTCCCCAAATCCTCAACCTCACCATTTAAACTGGTAAAGACTTAACTCAAATCAAGTCAAATTTTAACTGACTGTATCCCAGCGTCTAAGAGCAACTACATCCTATTACAAGTGGAAGTCCCTGACAGGAGAGAGACCTTGTCACAGCAACTTGCTCTTTTCGCTAATGGCTAGCGCTTTAGCAGCATGGTGGCAGCTAATCGACGCAGCAGCTCGAGGGCCAAGAGAGACACAGGGGCCAGACGGCGATCCTCACACACTCAGACACTCTGGCCAAGGCCACAGAGTCTGCACTCTCTTCTCTCCCTCTCCTTGTCTGTCAGTTCTCCCTCTCTGAGTCTGCCTTTATAAGTCATAGGCCTACTTCCTTTAAAGTTCACCTCTTCTGCACTTCAAAGCTCTGTCTCTCTCTGTCATCACTGCTCTTTTCTTTATTTGTATTTTTGAACTCTGACACTACCTTGAATCTTTCTCTCTCAGACACTTACTCGGTAGAGGGCTACAATGGTGTCCATTTTGACACAGGAATCCAGCCATTTTACGGAAAATATCATGCAGTTTCGTAGACTACGCCAGTCAGGAAGGGTTACAAGCTCTGGGTAATAGTTGCCCTTAGGCAACATCATCCTACTCCAGGTTATCATACTGTAGCTAAGCGCTAGTGCTTGTTAGCCTGTTAGTTGTGCAACAGTCCACACATACCTTAGTTCTACTATGGATGAGGCGTCCACAGTGGAAAGCAAGTCGCCAGTCTTTACAAGGATAAGGGGAGGAGGAAAGCCAATTTTCACTTAAGCAAGTGAAGCAAAGGGGTTTAGTTTAGTTTTTCGGGGCTGTTTGAGACTGGAGATTTGCAAGATTCCCAGGGCTTGTTCATTCCATGGAGCGACTATTGCACTCCAACCCACACACAAACACGCACACACATGTAATTACCCGCAAAACACACATCTACTACCAAACTTTCAAAAACACCAACTCACCGTCAATCACATTTTCATTCGTTAATTCATCCACTCAAAGCTTCCTACTGCACCATTGTTCCTTCAACCAGGACCTGGCACCCCATTGTTCCTTCAACCAGGACCTGGCACCCCATTGTGCTTTTTCCATTCTGATTGAAATGGTTCACTGATTCAGATTGAAAAAAGTTAAATAAAGTCATTTTTTGTCTGTACAATATATAAATAATTTGTCCAATCAAGGTAAAATCAGTCAAAACCAAATCCATCTAGTTACAGGGGGTGCTAGATCCTTGTTGTAGAAACTGGCACACTATACACGGGTTGGACTGAACCAAGTCAAATGCAAGGGAGACACAGGCGCAAAGGTAAGGGGTTTAGCGATGCCATTGGCTCCTCTACGCGTCACTCAACCTGGCTGAAGCAGACAGAAGCAGAGACAGGCTGAGGGGAGGGTGAAGGGGGGGGATCTTACCTCAAAGTCCAGCTCAGAGTACCGTACTCTTTTCCTCTGAGGGAGGAGGGGTGAGGGGCGGGGGGAGAGAAGATATGATCAATGTCTGTAGATCCATGGACCCCTCCTCTAATCATCAACACACACAAACACACAAATACCTAATGCCTGGTAAAAACTGAATTATTACGTAGTTCTGATGGCTACGTTAATTGAACATGCAACAAAGTCTTTCTTGGTTTGATTCCCACATGGTCAACATATTCTGAATAAATGTGTTCACTGTAAATTGCTTTTGAATTAAACAAGCTTTATTCTATTGAAGTTATGTCAAAACGATCAAGACGGTAATGTAATTTCCTTCAACTGTCTTCCATGCTGTCTACTGCGTTAAACCGCTCAGTCCTCAACTTGGTGTGACTTAATGGAAGGCTGTACCTACACTAAGAGATGAATGTATGTGGTCCATTTAACAGTTAACACTCTCTCTCTCTCTCTCTCTCTCTCTCTCTCTCTCTCTCTCTCTCTCTCTCTCTCTCTCTCTCTCTCTCTCTCTCTCTCTCTCTCTCTCTCTCTCTCTCTCTCTCTCTCTCTCTCTCTCTCTCTCTCTCTCTCTCTCTCTCTCTCTCTCTCTCTCTCTCTCTCTCTCTCTCTCTCTCTCTCTCTCTCTCTCTCTCTCTCTCTCTCTCTCTCTCTCTCTCTCTGAAAAGTGATCCCATGACATTAAGGATCCCAAGTACCGTACAGTACACAAACAACACCCATACATTTGCTGTGCACTTAAGTGAGAGCACACATACTAACACATAAAATGGTTCTTCGGCTGTCCCCATAAATTAACCCTTTTTTGGTTCCAGGTTGAACCCTTCTGGGTTCCATGTAGAACCCTCTGTAGAAAAGGTAAACCAGTTTTACTTGGAGCCAAATGGGACAGCGAAGAACCCTTTTAGGTTCTGGATAGCAACTTTTTTTCTAAGAGCGTTCAGATGTACGATCGTAATTTGACCAGTTTCTCACTGCAGGAAAATAATCTTGGAGCAACAGGAAATGTGAATTATTGTGTGGATTATAATTAATGGACATTTCTGTAGGGGCATGATATATATTTTTAAGTCTGACATTTCAATGTGTAAATGACTAACTTTAGAAGCTATTTTTAAACTTCAAATACACTAAGTTTGTGTTTTCTGCAATGCAGGATATTTCCTGCAACAACAACAGGGTGATCAAATTAAAATCCTAAATCTGTACACCTGTTGTATTTACTAAAGAATTCCCACCAATGTCACTCCACAGCATGACATTAACAGGGAAGGAGAGTAATATTCATATTATCTGTTTGTCTTACCTACCCTATCCCCTCTCCTTCCTTCCTTGCCCCCTCATAACTCCCTTCTCTTTCACTTCATATCAGTCTCTTCACAGTGGCAAACACCATTACAGAGCTTTTTTTAGACTTTTTTTAGACTCTAAAATCGATTTATGTTAGCTTTCACATTAAAATCTACAAAGCAATCAGACTCAATACCAAAACCTCAAACCTCTCCAAAATCTAAAATCAACCAGACTCAATACCAAAACCTCAAACCTCTCCACAATCTACAAATCAATCAGACTCAATACCAAAACCTCAAACCTCTCCAAAATCTACAATCAACCAAGTCCAGTTCTGTAACCTGTTACATTACGCATCTTCATGTTTGAGTTGGATTTTAAGAAGCACTTCATCTCAGTCTGGAGAGATGTTCCGATACACATCTCCAAATGAAGCACATTTAAACCGGATGAAATGACTGTATTATCCAAGCATCTGATGAATGTGTATGAGTCCCAAATGGCACCCTGTTCCCTTTAAAGTGCACAACTTTTGACCAGTTGAAGTAGTGCACTCTAAAGGAAATAGGATGACATTTGGGATACAAACAGTAAGCTAAGCACAGGGAAGACCCAGTGGTCTCTCAGAGTGATGTTTAAGGATATTCAGAAGTGTTCTCATAGAGTCCCAAATTATACCCTATTCCCTATATACTGGGCCTGCCCTATGGACCCTGGTCAAATGCACTACATTAAATAGGGAATAGGGTGCCATTTTGGATGCAAACATAGATCTGAGTGAGATGTTTTAATGACTATGTTGCAATGTCTTTCATTCTAAAATAAGCTCTCTGTCCTTCAGTGTAAGTACTGTCTCCATTCCTTCATCAAGTCACCAGGATAGTGTGTGTGTGTGAGACAGAGAGAGAGAGGCTTTGTCTGTGTGTCGACGGGAAGTGTTTTTGTGTGTGTATGTGTGTGTGTAATTAAGGTGGGCAGACAGACACTCTCCTGGGATACTCCCTGTCCCTCTCACCCCATCTGCTCTGGCTCCTTGTAGGCCTGGAGGGTGATTATAGACACACAAGTGTGTGTGTGCGCGTGTGTGTCTTTATCCATCCGCATGAATGTGTACGGTACATCGTTATAACACATAATGAGTAATAATTTATGAACAGCACTCTGTTTTCATGCACACACACAACATACTAGTGGTTATATTTAGACTTGCACACACACGCACACACACACACACACACACACACACACACACACACACACACACACACACACACACACACACACACACACACACACACACACACACACACACACACACACACACACACACACACACACACACACACACACACACACACACACACACACGCACACGCACACACACACTTCTCACAGACCTGGATCACAGCGCCACAGTTAAATCACTATTCTCCCCCTGTCTCAGTGAACAGTAAGGGCCATTTTAGTGCCAATACCCTGGTTTAATCGTCATGCCCTCTCTCCAGCCATCCTAATATCAACCCTGGGACATGACTATGGGAAATCACTGACTCAACAATAACCACTTTCAGACCTCCAATAACGCACAGTTTCAATGTGAGAGAGAAAGCTTGGTGTATGCTTTTTCTGAACAGGGGTGAGGTCGACCTTGTATCCGAACAACAGGTGTAGAGAGAAGTGTGTTTGTATCTGCCACCCCTTCTCCTCTCATCCTCCTTTATGTTCCCTCCATCACCCCCTTCCTCTTTCTTTTGTCCAGGGAGCCATCTAGCAGAGAGACTGATGTTAGCTGTAGCTATAATACTACTCTGGTTGAAAACACTTTTCCATCCCTCTCCTCCCTTCCCTCCATCCTTCTCCTCCCTTCCCTCCATCCCTCTCCTCTCTTCCCTCCATCTCTCTCCTCCCTTCCCTCCCTCCATCCCTCTCCTCTCTTCCCTCCATCCCTCTCCTCTCTTCCCTCCATCCCTCTCCTCTCT
This sequence comes from Salvelinus namaycush, assembly GCF_016432855.1. Taxonomy (NCBI): domain Eukaryota; kingdom Metazoa; phylum Chordata; class Actinopteri; order Salmoniformes; family Salmonidae; genus Salvelinus; species Salvelinus namaycush. The sequence goes on along the minus strand of NC_052333.1, from coordinate 21,190,280 downwards.
TCCCGCTATCCCTATCCTCTCTTCCCTCCATCCCTCTCCTCCCTTCCCTCCATCCCTCTCCTCTCTTCCCGCTATCCCTCTCCTCTCTTCCCTCCATCCCTCTCCTCCCTCCTCTCCTCCCTTCCCTCCATCCCTCTCCTCCCATCCCTCCATCCCTCTCCTCCCATCCCTCCATCCCTCTCCTCCCATCCCTCCACCCCTCTCTCTTTACCTCCAGGGAGCCAGCAGAGAGGCTGGCGTTAGCATTGGTGCTGCCAAGGTTGCGTGGCAGGGTCCGGGTGCCTCCCCCTCCTGTTAGTATCTGCCTCACCGACGGCCTCTGGCCCGGCTTCAGCTGCAGTGATTGCCCATGGCCGTGCACGTGGCTGCCCGGAACTTGCATGTGGCCCTGGGGTCCGTGACCCCCGTGCATGGGGAGCTGCTTGAGCGTCCCATAGGAGCGGTTCATGTTCATTGCGATATTCATGTTGTGGTCGCCGGGTGAGATGAAGTCGGCCGGGTAGGCCTCGCTCTCCACCGGGTGGAGTGTCATGGGCGAGGGGGGCGGGGGGAAAGGCGGGTCGTCCACCGCGATGTTCAGGGGCTTGTCCTCGCCCCCCAACCCCAGCCCCGGGGGTGGAGGGGGTTTTAGACTGACCGTCCTACGGGGTAACACCATATAGTCCCCCTCCCCTCCCCCGCTAGGTCCATCCTGGGTATTGTGAGGAGGAGGCGGTCGAGACCAGCCCAGCCCGCTATCGGTGCAGAGGTATACAGGCACTGTGTTCCTGGGGTTCCCATGCTGCCTCTTCTGCTCCATGTTGACCTCCTTCTTCACAGGGGTGTCACTCAGCTCGTTCAGAACACCCAGCGGGGGCACCTGCGTGGTGGGGTGGGAAAACTAACATTAATAACGAGCCATCACTAAAAACACGATAGATGAGGTATTTACTGTATAATTTTTACTGTATCAGACCATCCATCCATCAGCCCTTCACCTGAACGAGTAGGTTAGGAGGGGGGATGTTTCCAGGGAGGGAGCTGAAGTTGACCCCTAAACCCCCCTCCTGGTGGGTCGCCAGTTTAGGGTCATCCTCTTCATCAAGGGAGATTCGGGAGAGGGTCCCGGTGATGGTTGCCGGGTTACAGGTGTTCACCTCCTTGAAGATGACTGGAAGGAGAGATGGAGAGGAGAGAGGGGGAGGAGAAAGGGAGGGGGATAGAGGAAAGGAGGTGAGGATAGGGAACAGAATAGATAAACATGTAGAGTGCAGGATGAACAGTCTGAACACAGAGAGAGAGAGAGAGAGAGAGAGAGAGAGAGAGAGAGAGAGAGAGAGAGGAAGAAAGAAGGAGAGAGAGACACAGAGAGAAAGTGACAGAGAGAGAGAGAGAGAAAGAGAAATAGAGAGGGCAACAGAGAGAGAAAAACAGAGAGAGAGAGAGGGAGAGAACAGAGCTAGAGAGAGAGACAGAGAGAGAGTTTACTGTTAATTTTCATTGTTTATTTCACCTTTGTATATTATCTACCTCACTTGCTTTGGCAATGTTACAACATGTTTCCCATGCTAATAAAGCCCCTTGAATTGAATTGAATTGAGAGAGAGAGAGAGAGAGAGAGAGAGAGAGAGAGAGAGAGAGAGAGAGAGAGAGAGAGAGAGAGAGAGAGAGAGAGAGAGAGAGAGAGAGAGAGAGAGAGAGAGAGAGAGAGAGAGAGAGAGAGAGAGAGAGAGAGAAATCTGGCCCAACCAAATCATCACAAAACAAAAAGAAAAATATATAATCTATTGGAAAGACACCACAAAAAATCTAAGTAAACTTCAATGCTATTTGGCTCTAAACAGACAGTACATGGTGGCAGACTATCTGACCACTGTGACTGATAGAACACTGAGGAAAACATTGACTAGGTACAGACTCAGTGAGCACAGTCTGGCTATAGAGACCGGTCGTCACAGACAAACTTGGCTGCCCAGAGAGGACAGGCTGTGCTCACTCTGCTCCAGGGGAGAGGTAGAGACAGAGCTGCATTTCCTATTACACTGTGACAAATACTCAGACCTAAGAGAATATTTCTTTCCCAAAATTATAATTCAATAGAAAGAATTTGAAACTATAAAAGTAATGTTGATAATATTTCCCATCTTGTTTTGTTTTGTCTTTCATACCAGGTCATGTGTGTTCCCAGTCATGTTGAGACTGGTCTACTACTGTTGCTTTAATGTATTGTTGTTCTGATTAATATTGTAGTTGTTGTTAATGGTAATCCCATGTCCACTACTACGATTATTATTGATGTTGGTCCCACCATTTATTTATATATAAATATATATATATTTTGTATATATATACATATATTTGATTTAGATTTTTCGATATGTATACTTTGACAATGTAAGTAATAATGAACTTGCCATGTCAATAAAGTCAATTGAATTGAATTGAATTGAGAGAGAGAGAGAGAGAGAGAGAGAGATAGAGAGAGAGAGAGAGAGAGAGAGAGAGAGAGAGAGAGAGAGAGAGAGAGAGAGAGAGAGAGAGAAGTGTACAACGTAGAACACCAAATAATGCATGCAGAGCAGAATTAGGCCGATACCCACTAATTATCAAAATCCAGAAAAGAGCCGTTAAATTCTACAACCACCTAAAAGGAAGCGATTCCCAAACCTTCCATAACAAAGCCATCACCTACAGAGAGATGAACCTGGAGAAGAGTCCCCTAAGCAAGCTGGTCCTAGGGCTCTGTTCACAAACACAAACACACCCCACAGAGCCCCAGGACAACAGCACAATTAGACCCAACCAAATCATGAGAAAACAAAAAGATTATTACTTGACACATTGGAAAGAATTAACAAAAAAACAGAGCAAACTAGAATGCTATTTGGCCCTAAACAGAGAGTACACAGTGGCAGAATACCTGACCACTGTGACTGACCCAAACTTAAGGAAAGCTTTGACTATGTACAGACTCAGTGAGCATAGCCTTGCTATTGAGAAAGGCCGCCGTAGGCAGACATGGCTCTCAAGAGAAGACAGGGTATGTGCACACTGCCCACAAAATGAGGTGGAAACTGAGCTGCACTTCCTAACCTCCTGCCCAATGTATGACCATATTAGAGAGACATATTTCCCTCAGATTACACAGATCCACAAAGAATTTGAAAACAAATCCAATTTTGATAAACTCCCATATCTACTGGGAGAAATTCCACAGTGTGCCATCACAGCAGCAAGATTTGTGACCTGTTGCCACAAGAAAAGGGCAACCAGTGAAGAACAAACACCATTGTAAATACAACCCATATTTATGCTTATTTATTTTAACTTGTGTGCTTTAACCATTTGTACATTGTTACAACACTGTATATATATAATATAACATTTGTAATGTCTTTATTGTTTTGAAACTTCTGTATGTGTAATGTTTACTGTTAATTTGTATTGTTTATTTCACTTTTGTATAATATCTACCTCACTTGCTTTGGCAATGTTAACACATGTTTCCCATGCCAATAAAGCCCCTTGAATTGAATTGAATTGAATTGAGAGAGAGACAGAGAGAGTGTCTCTGTTCAAATACCAACCTATTCCCTATATAGTGCATTACTTCTGACCAGGGCCCATAGACATTGACATTGTGTAAAATGCATTTGGTTCTAATGAAATGGACCTGGATTCCTCTGCTGCTGCCTTCCATTCCACCACGTAGTCACTATTGGAACTCATTTTTGCCTGTCTAGTTGTAACAGATCACGTTTCTAGTGTGTGTGTGTGTGTGTGTGTGTGTGTGTGTGTGTGTGTGTGTGTGTGTGTGTGTGTGTGTGTGTGTGTGTGTGTGTGTGTGTGTGTGTGTGTGTGTGTGTGTGTGTGTGTGTGTGTGTGTCCTGAGACCAACAGCGAGGTTGGATGAGATTTGATGTCTTATACCGAGACCACAATAAAACAGAATGTGAAACTTTGGTTGTCGTTTTCATTTTCATTGCTTTAAGTTTAGTGAACAAAGGCTGGAGATCCTTCTAAAACAACACACTACGTACAATACATTTACAACTACATGTATGAGTCAACATCTAAACGAATAAGGCTGAATCTCAAATGACACCCTATTCCTGTATAGTGCACATCTTTTGATCACAATCACATGCTCGCAACATGGCGGTCTAATCAAAAGTAGTGCACTACCTAGGGAATAGGGTTCCATTTGAGGCGTAGCGTTAGTCATTCTAAGAGATAGACATGAAAGGTCAGACTAACATGGCCTAATGTATATAGTCAGTACAACAGTTCACCTACTGAAACATATTTACCCAACATGCATATTAATTCATGCTAAACATGGTCACAAAATCAGGCATACAACAGTCAGATTTGATATGGTCGCTCCATAGGCCATATTAAATTCATCAATCAAGTAAAGGTTTTTGAGTGAATACTGTCCGAAGTCATTCCGCCATGGGTCTCACCTTACAGGCAACACAGTCATGCTGAATTACATGCACACACCAACACCGTCAGCATTTAAGTCGTCACTTCTGGGCCACAATTAACGTGGGATCTATTAGTGCATCTGTAAACAACTCAAAGTCTCATTCAGTTTCTGTATTCATGTTAATGAATGTTTTGCCCCCCCCCCCCCTCGCACACAACACATCCAAAGAGCATGAAATGCCTTGATGATGGCATGTTGTTTTATATATTGTTTTAAACTCTGACGCATTTCATTATAGCCTTTGTCAGGGAGTACAATAATATTGTAGATGTTGTTCTATTGAACAAGGCCCATAATCAAATAGCAAAGTCCTAAAAACGCATCCCTGCAAAATTTACCATTCTACTTTGTTCTACAAAATTTGCATGAAAGTTTGAGTTAGGAGTTTGATGTAGATCTCAAGTTAGTGTTGGGCCATTAGTGACTGACTGTTTTATTAGGGTCAGGTTGGTACCAGACTTACATGGGTGTCCTCTCTCTGCAAGGGTGGAGTGGGAAAGTAACCATGACTGGGTGTTAATTTACATCCACAGGGTACACATGTCTCACACACGCACGCACGCACGCACGCACGCACGCACGCACGCACACACACACACACGCACGCACACACACACACACACACACACACACACACACACACACACACACACACACACACACACACACACACACACACACACACACACACACACACACACACACATATATACAAATAACCTCAAACACACACACAAGTTCTCGTAAAAGCATGCACGCACGCAAGCACACTTGCACACACACTTCTCTATTCCAGTGATGGGAAACAATGTGTCTCGAACTGTCTCTGTCCCTGTCTCTGGAGAGAAAGGGAGAGAACGAGAGAGAGAGGAGAGAGGGGGGAGATAGTGAGGGGAGAGAGATGGAGAGGGAAATAAGAGAGAAAGAGAGAGAGGAGAGAGTGAGAGAGGGGAGAGAGAAGGGTAGAGAGAGATATAGAGGACAGAGAGAGAGAGAGAGAGAAAGAGAGAAAGAGAGAGAGCGAGAGAGAAAGAGAGAGAGCCTACCTGTTTGACACGCCAGGTCCACATCTTTTTCAAAGTCCGTCTGAGAGAGAGCATGGGGAGAAGATACACAGTTAGACAGCAGTGTGTGTGTGTTTGTTTGTGTGTGTTTCCATGGTAGCTGCATGTGTGTAATAGATATAGCATGGTGTTGGGGTAGCATTGGGATGCAGACAATGATAAAGGATGCAGACAATGATAAAGATCATAGATGAAGGTCAAAAATCATATCTGTGACAATATAACATTCTACTCCCACTAATACAACATACAAAGGGAGAGATTCATCTCCATAGTGATGACAGACAGTCCTAGCAACCAGAGGAATGTCATCACAGACGAAACAGAAACAACGGAAAATGAGAGGAGAGGTGCTTTTGAAAGATGAACGTAACACACCCATAGACAGATCACAGTGTTTTAGGCTCACGAACGGCCCGCTCATTAGGCAGGATTAGGCTGACACCTGGGGCGACAGACTGACGAGGGCGGCCAAGTCGCACCTCCAACAACAACACATAAAACCTCACATAATTCTGCCCAAAAACAATGACAATTTCACTCAACCAGTAGCATATGGGCTTTTTGGGTGAGCGCAAATGCCGCACTGTGATAAGCAGTGCCAACTTTGTCAAAGGCAGGGGCGCAAACATATTTTACATGTCCATTCCCTGTGCAACTCTCCAGGGTGCTGTTGGAGAGACACATCGCTGTGACGCTTCACCAACGTTCCTTCAAAAAATCATCTAACATAAATCATGTAGCAGATAAAGGATATGATAGAAAGAGATAAAATGGATGACAATGTAATGAGACGGACACTTAAATCAAATCAAATAGCCTAACCTAAATGACGCTAACAAACAACAAATCCTAATAACAGGACAGGGTTTAAGTCAAATGGACAATCACAACTGTTGTCCAAGAGTTTCACCCCATTGTCAGGATCAGTGGTTTCTAGTTTGTATACGTCCATTTTTGACAAGCTGATTATAGCGAAAAAGAAAATACTTCTGCATTTCCCACTGTGTAAACACATTGCAAATAGGCTCATGACACCTCCTGATAAAGTTGGGCAGCTGATATTCAAAGCTTAAATAGTCAAATTGAATTGTCACAGGAATCAGGACTAAAAAAGCCAATGAAACGGTCTGTTTTCCAAAAGGTGGGCCTACCACATGGATGGGCATTCATAACATTCCATTTTGGTCCGACATGGTAGGCTACACTCCAGTAAGCATGAGCCAATCTCTTTTGGACGTCTTTTTTTGGTAGAGTCCGGACCGGACTTGATTTCCACATCCACGGATATTGATATTTGCTCCGGTCCAGACCAAATCTGAACCAATCATAGACGTCCAAGCCTTGATTTGGCCCAAACACAGACGTCTGTAAATGACTTATTTTCAACTTTCATTCAGAACCAACAATATGCCTGATTTCAATATCCAGAAAATACTTAAAAAATACATATTTTAAACTTCTGGAAAATACGTATTTTCAACATCCAGATAATAAGTATTTTACATTTTAATTCAGAACTGGAAATGAACCTGATTTCAAAGTCCGGAAAATACATATTTTTCAGCATCTGGAAAAGATGCCTTTTCAACGTCCTAGAAAATATGTATTTTAAACAAACAGAAAATAACTGTTCACCTTTTATTCAGAACTTAAATTGAACTTTAACATCTGGAAAACACGTCCTCTAGATGTCTTTTCAAAGTAACTTGGTTACTGGGACTATTCTAGTTTTGCGAGCAGCATTTTTTGGTCTCGCCTAGGGCAACAGAATAGTAAGAACAGGCCCTGGTTAGATTACACCTTTCTAATGGTGCTACAGATGATTTAGAGACAGAGATGTTAGACTACACCTTTCTAATGGTGCTACAGATGATATAGAGACAGAGATGTTAGGCTACACCTTTCTAATGGTGCTACAGATGATATAGAGACAGAGATGTTAGGCTACACCTTTCTAATGGTGCTACAGATGATATAGAGACAGAGATGTTAGGCTACACCTTTCTAATGGTGCTACATATGCTTTAGAGACAGAGATGTTAGACTACACCTTTCTAATGGTGCTACAGATGATATAGAGACAGAGATGTTAGGCTACACCTTTCTAATGGTGCTACAGATGATTTAGAGACAGAGATGTTAGACTACACCTTTCTAATGGTGCTACAGATGATATAGAGACAGAGATGTTAGGCTACACCTTTCTAATGGTGCTACAGATGATATAGAGACAGAGATGTTAGACTACACCTTTCTAATGGTGCTACAGATGATTTAGAGACAGAGATGTTAGGCTACACCTTTCTAATGGTGCTACAGATGATTTAGAGACAAAGAGATGCAGACTAGAGGATGTACCTCATCAAGCCCCGTATCGTCGAATCCCAATGGCACCCTTTTCCCTACATAGTGCAATACTTTTGACTAGAGCCCTATAGGGGTGCACCATCTAGGGAGTAGGGTGCCATTTAGTGACGCATCCTACAGTATATCCCTTTCTACTAAGAAGTGTGTTTGTTATCAGAATGGCTGGTAGTGACAACAGATATCTGAGCTACTCCTATAATCTTTCTATCAGTATGTGTTTAGGAGAAGAATGAGGAAAGATAATGATTTTGCTTCAAAAGAATCAAGAAGGATGAACAGCTGATGAAAATCGAGGTCAGTGTTATTTTTTCAAGAATGCTGGTTCTAATATTGTTTTGAAGTGAGTAAAGTGCATCCATAATTTACATGATCTTCAGCACATCATTTCAAGCACTTACTTTACCCTAGACTTGAAACGGCCAATCAAGAGCAAATGGCTGAACACGTTGAAAGACACCTTATTAGCTATGTTGCCATTTTGTCTGTCTGCAATGGCCATCTCAAGTCACTGGTCTCTTTCATGTTCTCTACCTTTCTCTCTTTAAACCAAACATCATCATCTTCCTCATGCCAGCGTTCTGCATTCATTGCCCTCAGCTTGTCTTTTGTAACCTCCACGAGAGAATTTCCCCTCAACTCGTTAGAACAAATTGCTTGGTGAAAAAACCAACACAAACCTCAGCACACAAACAGATTGATTGGATTGAATGAGGGAAAGTTCCAGTGTGTCTTTCCAAAATGGCCTCCATTAAAACCTCCCCAACTTAATGTGGCCCCTCATTGCCATGCAGACCCAGGCCATTCATCTGTCTCCTCTCTCCCCCCAGCACCGATCTGCCTAGAATCCTCTATGGAGCCCACTCACAAAAGCCTTTGTGTGGATATAAAACTATTAGGCATTTTTGGCACGCCACAGAGAGAGACAGAGGGAGGGAGGGATAGAGAGACAGGGGAGGAAAAGGGAGGGGGGAGTGGAAGATGGAGGGAGAGGGAAAGTAAAAGAGAGAGATGGGGGTGAAGAGGGAGGGAGAGAGGTGGAGGGAGGGGGAAAGGCAGTGAAAGGGGGAAGTGGAAGAGAAAGAGAGAACATGAGAGGGGGAAAGAAATACAGATAATTAAAGGGACAGAAAGAGAAACAGAACATTTGAAAGAGGGAGAGAATGAATATAGGTCTCAGAGGAGAGGAAAGCTCTTAGCACGCAAATCACACTGCCTCACAAATGGCTCTCGCCTAAACAGACAAATGAGGATATAGACTCTCATCTCTCTCCCCCCTCTCTCTCTCACACCCACACACAGGCTGAGTATGTAAAGTGAATCAGGTTAACCATCAGCATCATTACTAAGTACTGTTTGTCCAGGCATTATTGTGGAGGACATTCACATTAGGCCTGGGTTCAGCCAACACTGGTAACCACTTAAGCACAAGAGAACTCCAATTCACTTATGGCTGAATTATTATTGGAATAAATGCAAGAACAAAACAACATTTGGATCCCAAAACTTCCTCTAAAAACACTTCCATCTAGATATAAAACAGCAGCATAAAACAACGTTGACTGGTAGAAGCTAAGACTATAACTCAGACATGTGGGGTCTACTGGGCCAGACGGAAGTTCAAGATCCCTTCTGTAAAAACCTACTGGCACCAATCTACATACTAATATACTGCAGCCCAGTGATTTCCAAACCTTTTCCCCAACGAACCATAAATCAACATTAGTTGTTTTTGCAGGCTAATAACATTTTTATTAAATAAATTGAAAGCCATTTCCTTGACTACAAGGGGTATATCCACAACTTGGGAACCATTGTTGGAAACCTGGTGGCTAATGTACCAGATGTTCTATATGGCTACACACAGCATTGGCTACTTTAGAACATAGTATCTATCTACTGTGATTGACATACTGATTTGCTGTTGGGGTACTGGTTGTGGTTATGTCCATGGTTGTGGTTGTAAGCTTGGTTATGGGCATGGTTGAGGGTGTGGTTCATGTGCTCATGGTTCATGTGGTTGTTGTGGGGCAGGCTGTGGTAACAGCCTTGTTGGCAGCCGTGTTGACAGCCCTGGTGAGGGTGGAATGGTGGCAGGCATGGTGACTGTTGTTGGCATGACGATGACGGGCAGGGAGAAGCTCCAGTGCCAGTGCTGTAGCGCAGAGAGCCACACTGCTGCCCGCAGTAGGACATGTTCTGACACTTCTGATGCAGGGATGGTGGGAGAGATGGATGGAGAGATGTGAGAGGAGGAGAGATGAGAGTGGGGGGATTGGAGGAGAGGACACAATTCAGATGGATTAGAAACATTAAAAAGAAGAAATTGTAAGTGATATGTGGGGAAGAAGACATGATGAAGAGAATAAGAAAGAGAAGGAAAAAGGTAAGAGAAGAAAAAGAAGGTAAAAAACAGTTTGAACATGCAGGAGAGCGGATGAACATGCAGGAGAGAGGATGAACATGCAGGAGAGAGGATGAACATGGAGGAGAGAGGTTGAATATGCAGGAGAGAGGATGAACATGCAGGAGAGAGGATGAACATGCAGGAGAGAGGATGAACATGTAAGAGAGAGGATGAACATGCAGGAGAGAGGATGAACATGTAAGAGAGAGGATGAACATGCAGGAGAGAGGATGAACATGTAAGAGAGAGGATGAACATGCAGGAGAGAGGATGAACATGTAAGAGAGAGGATGAACATGCAGGAGAGAGGATGAACATGCAGGAGAGAGGATGAACATGTAAGAGAGAGGATGAACATGTAAGAGAGCGGATGAACATGTAAGAGAGCGGATGAACATGCAGGAGAGAGGATGAACATGTAAGAGAGAGGATGAACATGTAAGAGAGAGGATGAACATGCAGGAGAGAGGATGAACATGCAGGAGAGAGGATGAACATGCAGGAGAGAGGATGAACATGTAAGAGAGAGGATGAACATACAGGAGAGAGGTTGAATATGCAGGAGAGAGGATGAACATGCAGGAGAGAGGATGAACATGTAGGAGAGAGGATGAACATGCAGGAGAGAGGATGAACATGCAGGAGAGAGGATGAACATGCAGGAGAGAGGATGAACATGCAAGAGAGCGGATGAACATGCAGGAGAGAGGATGCACATGCAGGAGAGAGGATGAACATGCAGGAGAGAGGATGCACATGCAGGAGAGAGGATGAACATGCAGGAGAGAGGATGAACATGCAGGAGAGAGGATGAACATGTAAGAGAGAGGATGAACATGCAGGAGAGAGGATGAACATGCAGGAGAGAGGATGAACATGTAAGAGAGAGGATGAACATGCAGGAGAGAGGATGAACATGCAGGAGAGCGGATGAACATGTAAGAGAGAGGATGAACATGCAGGAGAGAGGATGAACATGCAGGAGAGAGGATGAACATGCAGGAGAGAGGATGAACATGCAGGAGAGAGGATGAACATGCAGGAGAGCGGATGAACATGCAGGAGAGAGTATGAACATGCAGGAGAGCGGATGAACATGCAGGAGAGAGGATGAACATGCAGGAGAGAGGATGAACATGCAGGAGAGAGGATGAACATGCAGGAGAGAGGATGAACATGCAGGAGAGAGGATGAGCATGCAGGAGAGAGGATGAACATGCAGGAGAGCGGATGAACATGCAGGAGAGAGGATGAACATGCAGGAGAGAGGATGAACATGCAAGAGAGCGGATGAACATGCAGGAGAGAGGATGAACATGCAGGAGAGAGGATGAACATGCAGGAGAGAGGATGAACATGTAAGAGAGAGGATGAACATTCAAGAGAGAGGATGAACATGCAGAAGAGAGGATGAATATGCAGGAGAGAGGATGAACATGCAGGAGAGCGGATGAACATGTAAGAGAGAGGATGAACATGCAAGAGAGAGGATGAACATGCAGGAGAGAGGATGAACATTCAGGAGAGAGGATGAACATGCAGGAGAGCGGATGAACATGTAAGAGAGAGGATGAACATGCAGGAGAGAGGATGAACGTGCAGGAGAGAGGATGAACATGCAGGAGAGAGGATGAACATGTAAGAGAGAGGATGAACATGCAAGAGAGAGGATGAACATGCAAGAGAGAGGATGAACATGCAGGAGAGAGGATGAACATGTAGGAGAGAGGATGAACATGCAGGAGAGAGGATGAACATGCAGGAGAGAGGATGAACATGAAAGAGAGAGGATGAACATGCAGGAGAGAGGATGAACATGTAAGAGAGAGGATGAACATGCAGGAGAGAGGATGAACATGTAAGAGAGAGGATGAACATGAAAGAGAGAGGTTGAACATGCAGGAGAGAGGATGAACATGTAAGAGAGAGGATGAACATGCAGGAGAGAGGATGAACATGTAAGAGAGAGGATGAACATGCAGGAGAGAGGATGAACATGCAGGAGAGAGGATGAACATGTAAGAGAGAGGATGAACATGCAGGAGAGAGGATGAACATGTAAGAGAGAGGATGAACATGTAAGAGAGAGGATGAACATGCAGGAGAGAGGATGAACATGAAAGAGAGAGGATGAACATGCAGGAGAGAGGATGAACATGCAGGAGAGAGGATGAACATGAAAGAGAGAGGATGAACATGCAGGAGAGAGGATGAACATGCAGGAGAGAGGATGAACATGTAAGAGAGAGGATGAACATGCAGGAGAGAGTTTGAATATGTAAGAGAGAGGATGAACATGCAGGAGAGAGGATGAACATGTAAGAGAGAGGATGAACATGCAGGAGAGAGGATGAACATGTAAGAGAGAGGATGAACATGTAAGAGAGAGGATGAACATGCAGGAGAGAGGATGAACATGAAAGAGAGAGGATGAACATGCAGGAGAGAGGATGAACATGTAAGAGAGAGGATGAACATGCAGGAGAGAGGATGAACATGTAAGAGAGAGGATGAACATGCAGGAGAGAGGATGAACATGCAGGAGAGAGGTTGAATATGCAGGAGAGAGGATGAACATGCAGGAGAGAGGATGAACATGAAAGAGAGAGGATGAACATGCAGGAGAGAGGATGAACATGCAGGAGAGAGGATGAACATGTAAGAGAGAGGATGAACATGCAGGAGAGAGTTTGAATATGTAAGAGAGAGGATGAACATGCAGGAGAGAGGATGAACATGTAAGAGAGAGGATGAACATGCAGGAGAGAGGATGAACATGTAAGAGAGATGATGAACATGTAAGAGAGAGGATGAACATGCAGGAGAGAGGATGAACATGAAAGAGAGAGGATGAACATGCAGGAGAGAGGATGAACATGTAAGAGAGAGGATGAACATGCAGGAGAGAGGATGAACATGTAAGAGAGAGGATGAACATGCAGGAGAGAGGATGAACATGCAGGAGAGAGGTTGAATATGCAGGAGAGAGGATGAACATGCAGGAGAGAGGATGAACATGCAGGAGAGAGGATGAACATGTAAGAGAGAGGATGAACATGCAGGAGAGAGGTTGAATATGCAGGAGAGAAGTTAATTAAACATGGAAGAGAGAGGATGAACATGTAAGAAAGAATAGAGGGGGAGAATGGGAGGGACCATTCTCAAACGTTCAAACGAACTACCAGAACATTTGAATGGTGGTTACTCTAGTCTTTGGTTGTACTCTAGTTTGAAGACTGATCATCTCAATATGTCCTCCTATCCTCTCAATATATCCTCCTATCCTCTCAATATATCCTCCTATCCTCTCAATATATCCTCTTATCCTCTCAATATGTCCTCCTATCCTCTCAATATATCCTCCTATCCTCTCAATATATCCTCCTATCCTCTCAATATATCCTCCTATCCTCTCAATATGTCCTCCTATACTCTCAATATATCCTCCTATCCTCTCAATATGTCCTCCTATCCTCGCAATAGGTCCTCATATACTCTCAATATGTCATCATATACTCTGAAGATGTCCTCCTATCCTCTCAAGACGTCCTCCTTTCCCCTCAAGACGTCCTCCTATCCTCTCAATATGTTCTCCTATCCTCTCAAGATGTCCCCCTATCCTCTCAATATGTCCTCCTGTCATCTCAAAACGTCCTCCTGTCATCTCAAAATGTCCCCCTATCCTCTCAATTTGTCCTCCTATCCTCTCAATATGTTCTCGTTCCCTCTCAATATCTTCTCCTATCCTCTCAATATGTTCTCCTATCCTATCAATATGTCCTCATATCCTCTCAATATGTTCTCCTATTCTCTCAACATGTCCTCCTATCCTCTCAATATGTTCTCCTATCCTCTCAATGTGTCCTCCTATCCTCTCAAGATGTCCTCCTATCCTCTCAAGTTAGTTTATGGAAATCTTAAATCATAAGGCCTTCTTATTACTGTTATGGCTGTTATGTCATGTCATGTCTATAACAGGCTTATGAAGGCTTTATAACACAGGGTTCTAGTAAAGTGTGCCCTTTTCATTGAGTCGCATTGAGCCTTTTATGAGGGATTAATTCAGGATTATACCATTTGGAAAATGACTGTTGGAAACACTCTGGATTTACCAATTGATTTGATATGACTGCTTTTAGCACAGCGCTCCGTGTTAACTTTGGCAGGAGTAGGTTTCCTCATAAATAAGACCATTCATATTACCTGAACATGTGCCATCACCAGGAACAACCCTGGGCCATATCTTTTTCAGGTCAGTGATTTGAGGCAAGGAAAAACTCTGAACCTGACAGCTTTGAAGAACAAATTCACGACAAGTACTTTCCAATAAAAAAAAACGTGTTTTGGTCATTTGCAGTAAATCATCAGCCTCCTAACATTCCTAGCGGCCCATTCAAGAGAGCCAAAATATTACAGTAAATGACTGTGTGATAAATAAAACTAAAGGGGAAGGAGTGGTCAGCGTCGGAACCTTCATAACTAATACAAATGACAGAACGTTGTGACCTGGTCGACATTGGGAGGTACTTCATGTCTTTATGATTTACAAGAGTATTACGATTTTGGACAAAGTAACCTTCCGTGTAACTTATAGGCTAAACAAACCTGCCGCAGTCACCGCCGAGTCAATACAAATGTGAAGAAAATATGAAAATAACTGATTACAGGTGCGCTGAGAAAATATCTTTAGGAGGGACTGGAAATAGACCATCAATTTTGACTAGGAAATTAGTCCCTTTTTTTAGCCCTTTTTCTCCCCAATTGGTAGTTAGTCTTCTCCCATCGCTGCAACTCCCGTACGTACTCGGGAGAGGCGAAAGTCGAGAGCTGCGCGTCCTCCGAAACACAACCCAGCCAAGCCGCACTGCTTCTTGACACACTGCTCGCTTAACCCGGAAGCCAGACGCATCAATGTGGCAGAGGAAAAACCGTACAACTGTGAACTGAGTCAGCGTGCATGAACCCGGCCCGCCACAAGGAGTCGCTAGAGCACATTGGGACAAGGACATTCCAGCCGGCCAAACCCTCCCCAAACCCTCCCCTAACCCGGACAATTGTGCGCCGCATCATGGGTCTCCCGGTCGCAGCCGGCTGCGACACAGCCTGGGATCGAACCTGTAGAGATGCCTCTAGCACTGCAAAGCAGTGGCTTAGACCGCTGCACCACTCGGGAGGCCCTAGTGGGCCAAAATCGACAACTCTCAAATCCTCTCAAAACCCCACAAGTGCATTGGGTGTAGGGTCTAGTGGTCGATTTGGGATTGGGATTATAAATAGCGAAGGGCAGTATTTGGAGAAAAGGACCAACATGATGTGGTTACGTAGCCTGGTCCCAGAAGTTGGCAAGACAGCACAAACAGATCAGGGGCCAGACTAGTAGTGGTTATGGGTCTAATATGGGATGAAATGGAATGTTATTCACCATGATCTGCACCTGTCCATTCTTGCATGAGTCCGGTGAGTTCTCGCTGTCATCTTTACATCCCCCTATCCGACAGCGCACTGCGTCCTGGACCTTGAAGAGAGGGATGAGGAGCGAAGGAAGGAAGGAGAAGAGGAGGGATAAGGGGAGGAAAGGAGAAAATTGAAGGTCTTTATTGGTTAAGTTCACAACATTAAGACTACCATAGACACTATGTTCATGTATACAGTACTGTACACATGTTTATTGGGTTTCAACCAACACTCTTAGAAAAAAGGGTTCATTTAGGGTTCTTTATAGAACCTTTTGGTTCTTTGGACAAGAGTAAAGAACCCATTACTATAAAAGGTTCTATATATATATATATATATATATATATATACCCAGTGAAGGCAAAGAACCTTGAGGGTTGTATCAATACCCGATAATGTAATGGGGATTTTTAGAAAACAACAGCTAACAAAAGCTAACCCAGTCACATCAAACTGTGAAATGACAGCTAACATTCCCTTTTCATTTGTTTCAGCTGTTTTGCATTGACATTTATTCCAATGTAATGATGCTCCATTATGATATCACCTGGTCAGAAAAATGGCTAGCTGACATCTGACCCCGTTAGCTCAATTTGGCAGAGGGAAGATTGAATTCATATGTTGCAGAGGTCTGAGTGGCAAACAGCAAGGTTCCTACAAACCTGTGTTGTTGCAAACTTAATGCTAGCTAGAAGCAAAATTAACAACAATAATAGTATAAAAGCATACACTCTTAGGGAGTGTTCGTAAATTCAATCTGGAGTGCCAGAGTGCGCTCAGTAAATTCAGAGTTGTCAGATTGTCCATTAGTAAAGTGTTTCGCTCTCGGAGCATTCAGACCACACACTGGACGCTCTGGCCGAGTAGTAACACCGATCTGAGCGTTCTGACCTCACAACAGTCAAGCACCCAAGCTAACTGGCTAAAGTTGGCTAGCTTGCTAGCTACTTCCAGACGCAAATGAGAGAACACCTCATTCTGACCATTTTACTCACCCTAGCAGAGGTGGTTAGGCTGTTTTCATGTTGTCTAAAGCGTTGGTGACTGTAACTGTGATGCTGGCAACAATTTACTTAATATTTTTTTTTTTACATTTACTGACACGCGTTCGTAAATTCATCAGTTATTCTGCTCTCTGGCACACTCAGAGGTGAGTGCTCTGAAATCGGAGTAGATAGCCAGAGTGAATTTACGAAAGGGGCTCTATATAGAACCTTTTGGTCAATTCATAATGTAACTGCCCTTCCGATTCAAAAACCAACCCTCATTCCAGCATGACAATGCAAGTAGCCTACCAATAAGCACGTTATTGTTCAACGTATTAAGGTAATTTAATTCAAACATATGAAGCCAAAGTCATATGATAAACTACAGGCTATATAAATACATTTGAAACTTTATTTAACTAACGTTAAACAGAAAAATCCAGGATACTTTAATTCTCCACTTTACAAGCTAGCCAGCCAACTCTTTCAAATAAACATACTTTTTAATGATGGTATGTTCCAAATAGAGCTACAGACCCAGCCTGACATTGGAAATGAGCTAGTTGTTCCTTTTATTTCAGTATTTCAGTGTGGAGTCAGGTGAGTGGACTATGCTTCATGGAGGCATTAGAAGACTGTTGATGACTGAGAGGAGGTATGTATAAATAATTTTTAATAGCTTCAGTATAATAAATCTTGGTGATTCAATAGCCTACTTAATCATTACATGACTTTTAACACACTGTCTCTGAGTTGTGCAACTTCTGGCAGTAACCAAGAACTATAAGAGGCAGTGAATCTCACTTCGATTGCTGCTGACAACAACTGCATGTAAGTTGTTCTTTAACATCATAATTATTATATGTCTGCATAGCATTTGGTCTTCATTTTGCAGATTAATTCATGCTTATTTCCAAAGATTAACTTGTGTTTTTGGTCCTTTTTTAGGCAACAACCCAAACTGTACTGGTGGTAGGTAGCCCAGTTGTAACGCTCGTCTTTATGTGGAAGAGAGGAGGACCAAGGCGCAGCGTGGTGAATGTTCATGATGTTGAATTTTAATGATTTATCCAACTAAACAGAACACTGACAAAATACAAAATAACAAAACGACGTGAACAGACCTGAACTTGAGAACATAAAACATGAACGCACGAACAGGAACAAACGAACGAACGAAACGAAACAGTACCGTGTGGTGAACAAACACAGACACAGCAACAATCACCCACAAACAAACAGTGAGAACAGCCTACCTTAATATGGTTCTCAATCAGAGGAAACGTAAAACACCTGCCCCTGATTGAGAACCATATCAACTAGTTGACAATGAACCCAACATAGAAACACATAACATAGAATGCCCACCCAGCTCACGTCCTGACCAACTAAACAATACTGAACAAAGGAAATAAGGTCAGGAACGTGACACCAGTGGTTAAGGAGTTGGACCTGTGGCAGGAATTGGACCTGTGGCTGAAAGGTTGTTGGTTTGAATCCCGGGCTGGGCGCAGGAAAGAAATGGGTGGAATTGATCTGACAACTGGAGGGCTGCTGGGTTCACATCCTCAAAACATTCCCCTACAGTTGGGCCCTTGAGCAAGGCCCTTAACCCCACAACATGCTCTCCATCCAGGGGTGCTGCACTGCAGATTGAACCTGTGCTTGTCTTAGAAAACCTACCTGATCTTTGTGGTTGGGTCAGTGTTTGAAATTCACTGTCTTAACTGCATGTGTGAAGTCTGCTGTTTGGGGGTGTTGAGAATGGAGCAGAAGCCACATTTTCGTTGTTTGCTGTAACTAATGGACAAAGTTGTACTGTATTGTAAAGATGTCAGCCAGAGTTGACATGGGCCAACATTCAAACAAAGAGATGCCTCCCTGGTCACCGGTGCATATTTCCAAATGATGTTAGCATATACAGTAATGACAATACATTCTAAAAACTATGCTGGGGTTGTTTTGTCCATTATTTAATTGTTTATTAAATTATATTCTTAGAAAAAAATATGACTATTTAACAGTGGTAGCCATAATTCATAAATGGCACCATGCAGGGTTCTATATGGAACCCCTTTGATTCAGTGAAGAAAAACCTCTAGGGTTCTGATCAAAGAACCCTACAAAAGGGTATGTTATACCCACCGTTATTTTAACCACCGTTATTTTAATATGTTATACCATGGCATTGTTGAAGACTCATTTCTGATCGACTTGAAGGGCATTCTAGAGAATATTTTATTTCCCTATAGTGCACGGTATATCAGCACGGTAGAATTCAATGGCTATACTTAATTCTTACATGTTCTATGTTTGAGCTGCTTTTGAAATAAAAAGTTGAATTGAACAAATTATTGACATTAGATTTTCATAACAGCAAGCTAGGACTGCAACAAGCTCTCACAGTCTCAGGTCAGAATTAGACGTTCATACATGTTTCTTAAACATACCATTTTGAAGTTGTTTCAAAAGTAACATTTTGAAGTGTATGGTTACTTCTCTGTATCATTCCATGGTTCCGTTTTATCTCCAAGGAATTATGGTTAGGTATTAACTCTGAATGATTAAGGTAAGGGTTAAGGTTTGGGACAGACTTAAAACCCAAATATCAAAAACAACTTCCTATCGGGGGATTTGAAAATTCAACCTTTGGAACCAGAGGCTTACGCCCGTCTGCCATCCCTGTCCACAATGCCCTAGCAAAATCAAAGCCTACTTGAAGGTAACAGCGCTCCCCGTTGTCCCTAGTGGCCAGTTTTCACGTCATCTCCTGACGTCCTCAGACACGGATGGACATCGAATACTGACTTGTAATATGCCTGAGGACTGATGGTTTGGTTAGCTAAACTAGCAAGTCTGTTTGTTTGGTTACCAAGTCAACTACTCTCTCTATCTAGTAAACGTGCTAGCTACTTCAGTGGATGTTGAGCACATTTCTACTAGCAAATGAACACATTTCTAGCAGTAAATGTGTTCAATCTGACCATGATATGAAAGAGATAATCAACTCTGGGCTCTATGCGATAGCAGAGTGGAACTGACCTTCCATGGAGTTGGATTATATTCCAAAGAACGCATAGCCCCTTGTTGATTATCCCTCACATGCAGAATAGTTTATTACACTTCATCAACATGCATTGCATCATTATTGGCTTTTAATAAAGGTTAAAAATCTCAGTTTCTTAAATGTGTTTGTTAGCTTTTAATACTACTGTATTCATTAAAAAAAACACTATTTGAAAACATCCAAAGAAAAAGAAAGCGAGAGAATAGAAATAAAGACAGAGACTGAGAAAGTGAGATAGAGAACTGAAGAACAAAGAGCAGTACTGTAAAGTACTTAAATAAAAATACTTTAAAGTACTAGTTAAATCGTTTTTTGGGGTATGTGTACTTTACTGTATTATTAATATTTTTTACTACTTTTACTTTTACTTCACTAAATTACTAAAGAAAAGAATGTACTTTTTACTACATACATTTTCCCTGAGACTCAAAAGTACTCGTCACATTTTGAATGCTTAGCAGGACAGGAAAATGGTCCAATTCACACACTCAAGAGAACATCCCTGGTCATCCCTACTGCCTCTGATCTGGTGGACTCACTAAAAACAAATGCTTTGTTTGTAAATTATGTCTGAGTGTTGGAGCATGACACTGGCAATCCGTAAATAATAAAACGTAAAAAAACAATTGTGCAGTTTGGTTTGCTTACTATAAGTAATTTGAAATAATTTATACTTTTACTTTTACCTTGATCCTTAAGTATATTTTTTCAATTACATGTACTTCCAATGCTTAAGTATATTTAAAACCAAATACTCTTAGACTTTTACTCAAGTGGTATTTTACCGGGTGACTTTCACTTTTACTTGAGCCATTTTCTATTAAGGTATCTGTATTTTACTCAAGTATGACAAATGGGTACCAAAAGTACACAGTTGTTGAATCTAGATAGGCAGCCAGTCTACTGAGGCTTCCGTTAGGAGGATAATACTATTAAAACAAAGATATGGTGGTAACTGACGCCAGAGACACAGCGCTCAGAGATATAGCATATTGTTTGCTTTTCTCTGATACTTTCACTAGGTAAGCTAACGCTGGGTGGTGGGTATGCACTATGACATTTACACCCACATTACCTTTGGCATCACAAGTCACTTGAGAGAGAGAGCTAATAACAAGGCTTTCACATTCAGGCCTGCCCCGAGTGATAAAATACACCTGATGGAACAGCGGCGACTGTGAAGACACACCAATACAGGCACAGACACATGCATACACACACACGATAACATACGCCCTAATACACACATGTACAGATGGATTTTGTATTGTACATATGTGGGAATAGAGTAGTGGCAGGAGGGCAAACACTTAATGTGTTGTGAAATCTGTTTTGAATGAATTGTAATGTTTTTTATATTGAATAACTGCCTTAATTTTGCTGGACACCAGGAAGAGTACTGAGGATTCATAATAAATACAAATACATTCAACAACTTCACTGTTGAATTTTGGGCATAATGTGCATTGGGGACAATGATAATAATGTAAAAAAAATAAGATACTTGAACCAGTGCTTAACTTCGAGTGAAATAGGTGCAGGACTCATTTTGAGTGCTGGTACTGTTTATATGTACACTACATGACCAATCGTCGAACATCTCATACCAAAATCATGGGCATTAATATGGAGTTGGTCCCCCCTTTGCTGCTATAAAAACCTCCACTCTTCTGGGAAGGCTTTCCACTAGATGTTGGAACATTGCTGCAGGGACTTGGTTCCATTCAGCCACAAGAGCATTAGTCAGGTCAGGCACTGGTGTTGGGCGATTAGGCCTGGCTCGCTGTCTGCGTTCCAATTCATCCATTCAATGCAGGCCAGTAAAGTTTTTCCACACCGATCTAGATCGGTCAAACCATTTCTGTATGGGCCTCGCTTTGGGCATGGAGGCATTGTCATGCTGAAACAGAAAAGGGCCTTCCCCAAACTGTTGCCACAAATTTGGAATCGCAGAATCATATAGAATGTCATTGTATGCTGTAGATTTCCCTTCATTGGAAATAAGGGGCCTAGCCAAAACCATGTAAAACAGACCCAGACCATTATTGCTCCTCCACCAAACTTTACAGTTGGTACTATGCATTCGGGCAGGTAACGTTCCCCTGGCATCTGCCAAACCCAGATTCGTCTGTCGGACTGTCAGATGGTGAATCATGATTCATCACTCCAGAGAACGCGTTTCCCCTGCTCCAGAGTCCAATGGCGGCGAGCTTTACACCACTCCAGCCCGACGCTTGGCATTTCGCATGGTGATCTTAGGCTTGTGTGCGGCTGCTCGGCCATGGAAACCCATTTCATGAAGCTCCCGCCGAACAGTTCTTGTGCTGATGTTGCTTCCAGATGCAGTTTGGAACTTGGTAGTGAGTTTTGCAACCGAGGACAGATTATTTTTTAGCGCTATACACTTCAACACTCGGCGGTCCCGTTCTGTGAGCTTGTGTGGCCTACCACTTCGCGGCTGAGCCATTGTTGCTCCTAGACATTTCCACTTCACAATATTAGTACTTAAAGTTGACCGGGGCAGCTCTAGCAGGGCAGAAATTTGATGAACTGACTTGTTGGAAAGGTGGCTTGCTATGATGGTGCCTCATTGAAAGTCTATTGCCAATGTTTGTCTATGGAGATTGCGTTGCTGTGAGCTACACCTGTCAGCAACGGGTGTAGCTGAAATAGCTGAATCCCCTCATTTGAAAGGGTGTCCACATACTTTTGTATGTACAGTGCGTTCGGAATGTAGTCAGACCTCTTGACTTTTTTCCACATGTTACGTTACAGCCTTATTCTAAAATGGATTAAATAAAAAAATGTCCTCATAAATTTATACACAATACCCCATAATGACAAAGCAAAAACCTTTTTTTTCTCCATTGACAAAAAATGTGCAGTGTGTAACCAGCTTAACATGGATAGGACACATGAATGCACGTATACAGATGCACATATCACACACAATAACGACACTGACACGCTGTGATGACAAATCGTGTCTATGACCAAAGGCCATATTTAGACATCCATTTTGTTTCTGGTTCTTTCATTCATCTCTTTTATTGCATTCAGTTTGTTTTATTCTCCTTCATTTAATTATTTTACGACAAAGTGTGTTGCTGTTTTAAATTGAATTTAATTCAGCTTGATTTGAGTTTGATTTGAAGTGTGGTTGTTGTCCATGACTCAATAAACTCTGCTAATCTGTAATCTGTGACCAACCATCCCTCCATGATATCAGTGAACCATGTCTTCACCTGAGGACAGAGACAGTATGACCTGACCTCAATCTGAGCGGCTGAGTAGGACAACAAATCGCCACCCTATGAGTGGAATCTGAGAACAGAACACTGAAGTGAGCTGCAGAGCCAAATAAAAGCCATCTTCACTCACAGTGGGTGTTCAGCGTGTGTTCCGTGTGTGTGTGTGTGTGTGTGTGTGTGTGTGTGTGTGTGTGTGTGTGTGTGTGTGTGTGTGTGTGTGTGTGTGTGTGTGTGTGTGTGTGTGTGTGTGTGTGTGTGTGTGTGTGTGTGTGTGTGTGTGTGTGTGTGTGTGAGAGAGAGAGAGAGAGAGACTGCATATTGGATCAGAGCAGAGGCAGTGTCAGATGAATTGGGCATTTACTGCATTATCGCCTCTCTCTCTCTCTCTCTCTCTCTCTCTCTCTCTCTCTCTCTCTCTCTCTCTCTCTCTCTCTCTCTCTCTCTCTCTCTCTCTCTCTCTCTCTCTCTCTCTCTCTCTCTCTCTCTCTCTCTCTCTCTCTCTCTCTCTCTCTCTCTCTATCTATTAATTCAAGGGCTTTATTGGCATGGGAAACATATGTTAACATTGCCAAAGAAAGTGAAGTAGAAAATAAACAAATGTGAAATAAACAATAAAAATGAACAGAAAACACTACACTCACAGAAGTTCCAAAATAATTTAGACACTACAAATGTCATATTATGTATTAATTACAGTGTTGTAACGATGTGCAAATAGTTAAAGTACAAAAGGGAAAAGAAATACACATAAATATAGGTTGTATTTACAATGATGTTTGTTATTTACTGGTTGCTCTTTTCTTGTGGCAACAGGTCACACATCTTGCTTCTGTGATGGCACACTGTGGTATTTCACCCAATAGATATGGGAGTTTATCAAAATCGGGTTTGTTTTCAAATTTTTGGTGGATCTGTGTAATCTGAGGGAAATATGTGTATCTAATATGGTTATACATTTGGCAGGAGGTTAGGAAGTGCAGCTCAGTTTCCACCTCGTTTTGTGGGCAGTGTGCACATCTTGAGAGTCTGCCTACCTTTCTACCTTTCTCAATAGCAAGGCTATGCTCACCGAGTCTCTACATAGTCAAAGCTCTCCTTAAGTTTGGGTAAGTCTTAAGTATCGGCCTACTTAAGTATCAGCCTAATTCTTCTCTGCATGCATTATTTGGTGTTTTATGTTGTACAGTACACATAGGATATTTTTGCAGAATTCTGCATGCAGAGTCTGAATTTGGTGTTTGTCCCATTTTGTGAATTATTGGTTGGTGAGCGGACCCCAGACCTCACAACCATGAAGGGCAATGGGTTCTATAACTGATTCAAGTATTTTTAGCCAGATCCTAATGTATGGTATGTCAAATTTGATGTTCCTTTTGATGGCATAGAATGTCCTTCTTGCCTTGTCTCTCAGATCGTTCACAGCTTTGTGGAAGTTACCTGTGGTGCTAATGTTTAGACCAAGGTATGTATAGTTTTTTGTGTGCTCTAGGGCAACGGTGTCTAGATGGAATTTCTATTTGTGGTCCTGGCGACTGGACCTTTTTTGGAACACCATTATTTTGGTCTTACTGAGTTTTACTGATCTAGGTGCTGCTGTAGGCCCTCCTTGGTTGGTGAAAGAAGCACCAGATCATCAGCAAACAGTAGACATTTGACTTCAGATTCTGGTAGGGTGAAGCCGGGTGCTGCAGACTTTTCTAGTTCCTCGCCAATTCGTTGATATATATGTTGAAGAGGGTGGGGCTGTTTTTTGCCTATTTTAAACGCACACCTGTTGTTTGTGTACATGGATTTTATAATGTTGCATGTTTTTCCCCCAACACCACTTTCCCTCAATTTGTATAGCAGACCCTCAAGCCAAATTGAGTCAAAGGCTTTTTTGAAATCTACAAAGCATGAGAAGACTTTGCCTTAGGGTGTGCAGGGTGATTACGTGGTCTGTCGTACGGTAATTTGGTAAATAGCCAATTTGACATTTTCTCAGTACATTGTTTTTACTGAGGAAATGTATGAGTCTGCTGTTAATGATAATGCAGAGGATTTTTCCAAGGTTGCTGTTGACACATATCCCACAGTACTGTAGTTATTGGGGTCAAATTTGTCTCCACTTTGTGGATTGGGGTGATCGGTCCGTGGTTCCAAATATTGGGGAAGATATGCCAGAGCTTAGGATGATGTTAAAGAGTTTTAGTATAGCCAATTGGAATTTGTGGTCTGTATATTTGATCATTTCATTGAGGATAACATCAACACAACAGGCCTTTTTGGGTTGGAGGGTTTGCATTTTGTCCTGTAGTTCATTCAAGGTAATTGGAGAATCCAGTGGGTTCTGGTAGTCTTTAATAGTTGATTCTAAGATTTGTATTTGATCATGTATTTGTTTTTGCTGTTTCTTCTTTGTTATAGAGCCAAAAAGATTGGAGAAGTGGTTTACCCATACTTTTCCATTTGGATAGATAATTATTTGTGTTGTTGTTTGATTATTGTTTGCAAATATTCCGGAAGTGGTTAGAGTCTATGGATTCTTCAATTACATTGATGTGCTGTTCCTTCTTTTTCCATAGTGTATTTCTGTATTGTTTTAGTGTTCACCATAGTGAAGGCGTAGTCTCAGGTTTTCTGGGTCTCTATATTTTTGGTTGGACAGGTTTCTCAATTTCTTTCTTAGGTTTTGCATTCTTCATCAAACCATTTGTCATTGTTGTCCATTTTCTTCGGTTTTCTGTTTTACATTTTTAGATTAGAAAGGGAAGTTGAGAGGTCAAATATACTGTTAACTCTTTCTATTGCCAAATTTACACCTTCACTTTTACAGTGGAACGTTTTGTCAAGGAAGTTGTCTAGAAAGGACTGAATTTGTTGTTACCTAATTGTTTTGGGGTAGGTTTCCACACTACATTCCTTCCATCTATATACATTCTTAATGTTACTCAGTTCCTTTGACTTTGATGCCTCACGATTGAGTATTGCTCTGTTCAAGTAGACTGTGATTTTGCTGTGGTCTGATAGGAGTGTCAGTGGTCTGACTGTGAACGCTCTGAGAGACTCTGGGCTGAGGTCAGTGATAAAGTAGTCTTCAGTAATACTGCCAAGAGATGAGCTATAGGTCTACCTACCATAGGAGATCCCTCGAATCCTACCATTGACTACGTACAATCCCAGCGTGTGACAGAGTTGCAGGAGTTGTGACCCGTTTTTGTTGGATATGTTGTCATAGTTGTGTCTAGGGGGACATATGGGGGAGGGAATGTTGTCACCTCCAGGCAGGTGTTTGTCCCCCTGTGTGCTGAGGGTGTCAGGTTCTTGTCCGGTTCTGGCATTTAGGTCGCCACAGACTAGTACATGTCCCTGGGCTTGGAAATTATTGATTTCCCCCTCCAATATGGAGAAGATGTCTTCATTAAAGTATGGGGATTCTGGTGGGGGGACATAGGTAGCACACAGGAGGACATTTTATCTCTATCTATTTTCAACTAGCTTTCTCTCTCTCTCTCCATCCTCTCTAAGTTAACTCTGATTCCCTGCTGGGTACTTTGGCACGCTAATGGCTAGGTCATTCTCATTTCACAGTCAAATGGGTTTCCTTTGGGTCTATAATGTACTCCCTCCCTCCCCCATGTTCACCCTCTCCCCTTTGTGTTCTTCATTATCCCTGTCTCCTTTTCTCTCCCTCTATTTTCTCTGTCACCTCTCCCTCCCTATTTTTCTCCCACTCCCCCTCCTCTCTGCTAAGGTCATTATTTTCATACATACACCCATGTTCCTTATCGCTCTCCTCATTTTCTCCATCCATCCATCTCTCTCCCTCCTCTCTCTGTTTATCACGGTTTCTTTATATACATCTATGTTTTCTCACTCCCTCCTTCTCCCCCACTCTCTCATTTTGCTAATCACATTTTCTATACATCTGTGTTCTCTCACTCCCTATTGGATAAATAACATTTTCCACAGATGTCTGCATGCTCTCTTAACCACTCTCTTTTCCCTCCTTCCCTTCCTCGTTCTCATACACACATTGTTGCTCTGCAACACACCCTCTCTATAGATCCATGAACTCTGTTCATTCAAGCCCAATCATCTTCTATTCCAACCCTCTGCCTCTGTTCCTCTCCTCAACTTCTTTAGACTGTCTCTCGTCCCACTTTGCTCTCCTTCTCTCCACATCTCTCCAATCCAGAGGTAGCCTACTCTCCTTACCCGTTGTGCTGCAGCTATTAGGGATTAGGTTCAGTCCCTGGCAGAGATTTTCATATTTACTCAAATAATTCCCGGATTTAGTTGACTAATCCTACGCTTTTGTGATATTGATTTAACATATATGGCTTAGCGCTTCTGGCATTTAATATTATGTTTTAAACTACTGTATCAGTTTATCCAATAACCTATTTAACTATGCATATCGTAGCTGGAGGAGAGGCTTGGAGATGCCGCGTAGGCATGGAATGGATCAAACCCCAGTGCATTGTGGGTAGCTGGGTATTTGGGCATACTAGGGGGTAGTTTGCAATTGTGTGTGTGTACGTGTGTGTACGTGTACGTGTACGTGTGTGTGTGTGCTTTCGAGTATGTGTGCGTGTGTGTGTGTGCATGCATGTGTGTGTGTGGTAGATGGGTATTTGGTCTCACTAGGGGCCCTGTGTGGGTCTGTGGTGAATGGGCATTGAGGGCATTAGAATGGGGACTTATCGTCTTACTTCATACAGTGTCTTATTAATCTCTTTATAGGCGCCCTGCATCATCTGGACAATGCTGTATTATATTAATATATGCTGGAGCTGTTGGCATATTCACAAGAGTAATCCTTCCTATGTCTGAGCTGATTCTCAGTCTAGCTAGCTAGGTGGTACTGTACACTTCAGTAGGAGAAAGTCAACATACAGTAAACACACAGACAGACAGACAGACAGACAGACAGACAGACAGACAGACAGACAGACAGACAGACAGACAGACAGACAGACAGACAGACAGACAGACAGACAGACAGACAGACAGACAGACACACACACATACACGTGTGTGTTTACACACACACACTAACCTCGCGGCGCATGACACAGTGCACAGTAATGATGACGAAGCCCTGGACAGAGTCAAAGACAGCAAACAGGACCTGAAAAAGAGCAGAACAGAAGTCAGTTAGCATATACAGTAGATAGAGAGACAGAGAGAGAGAGAGAGAAAGTGAGACAGAGAGAGAAAGAGAAACAGAGAGAGAGAAAGAGAGAGAGAGATATAAAGAGAGCGAGAGAGAGAGAAAGAAAGAGAGACAGAAAAAGGAGAGAGAAAGAGAGAGAGCGAGAGAGAGAAAGAGAGAGAGATAAAGAGAGAGAGAGAGAGATAGAGAGAAAGACAGAAAGAGAGAGAGAGAAAGAGAGAGAGAATTTGGGAAACTTATTTTGATAATCTACATCCCACAAAAAGACTTGCAACATAAGCAATTAGAAATCAAGAAAAATTGAACATCCTTGAATCAGACATTAATTAAAAACAACCTAAATCCATTAGATTACCCAATAACCCAACAAGAAATAAATGAATAGCTCAAATCTATAAAATCAAAGAAGGCTTGTGGTCTAGATAACATTGAAATGAAATGCTGAAAAACAGCACACCTGAGTTACAAAATGCTGTGCTTAAATTGTTCAACATGGTATTAACTTCTGGCTACTTTCCTGATGTCTGGAACTAGGGGCTCATCTCCCCTATCCACAAAAGTGGAGACAAATCAGACCCCAATAATTACAGGGGAATTTGCGTAAACAGCAACTTGGGAAAGGTTTTCTGTAGCATTTTGAATTCAAGATTTCAAACCTTTCTTCAAGAAAAAAATGTAATACGTAAATGTCAAATTGGCTTTCTCCCCAACCATCGCACTACTGACCACACCTTACACACTAATTAATAAACATGTCCATCAAAAAAAATAGGGCAAAATCTTTGCTTGCTTTATTGACTTAAAAAAAGTATTTGATTCTATTTGGCACGAAGTGCTATTCTACAAAATTCTCCAACGTGGGCTTGGTGGTAAAGTGTATGAGTTAATACAATGTATGTACACAGAAAACAAGTGTGCAATAAAAATCAAAAACCAAAAAACAGAATTATTTTCACAACGTTGAGGTGTGAGACAAGGCTGCAGTTTGAATGCAAATCTTTTCAACATTTATATAAATGAATTAGCAGAGATGTTGGACCATTCTCCAGCCCCAACACTCACACTATTTGACAGAGGTACCAACCAAAGAAGGTCTTCAACAGAACCTTAACATTCTAGAGCAATATTGCCAAAATTGGGCCTTGGCAGTATTTTTTTTTGTTGTAAATCATGATTTTCCCCAAAAAAACAGATCAGAAACACAAATATAAATTCACCCTGAACAACACCATAATTGAACAGTCAAAAAATGACTCATACCTTGGTCTGACGATATCTGCATCGGGAATCTTTAATATGCAGTCAATGCACTCAAAGAAAAAGCCCGCAGAGCATTGTATGCAATAAAAATGTAATTGTTCAAAATCAACATCCCAATTAGAATTTGGACCAAAATATTTGACAGTGTAATCCTACCAATAGCTCTTTACGGAAGTGAGGTTTGGGGGCCACTCAATAAGCTGGACTTTAATATGTGGGACAAACATCCAATTGAAGCCCTACATGGAGAATTCTGTTGAAAAATTCTAGAAGTCCAGAGAAATACACCAACTAATGCATGTAGGGCAGAATTGGGCCGCTTTCCAGTAATAATGAAAATACAGAAAAGATCATAACATTTTTGGCTAAATTCAAGTCAAAATTCAAGCACTTCAAACCCAAGAACTGAGCCCAGAAACAAGCCCTCTCAGTCAGCTGGTGTTGGACTTAACCAACCAAGCTGACACCATCACTGCTTCAAAAGTAAGAATTCCAATAAACAAAATCATGAACCAATCAAAGGACTCATATTTACAACATTAGAAAAACGAAACAAAATCCCAAAGCCGACTAATTTGCTATTTTTATTATTTTCCTAAACAGAGAATATGAATTGGCTGATTATCTCTACTCTGTCAGAGATACGAAGCAGAGACAGATCCTTACCAAGTACAGGCTGAGTGACCACCGATTGGCAATAGAAACTGTCAGACATAAAAAGACATGGCTACCCAAAGAGGAGCGTGTACGTGGTCACTGCACCACAGGGGAGGTAGAAACAGAGATGCACTTTCTCCTTTACTGTGATAAATATTCCTCACCAAGAGATTCATTATTCACAGAAATGACTCCATTTATTCCAAATGTTTACTTATTAAGCCCAGAGGAAAAACTAAAAATACTCATGGGCGAAGGAGCAATGGCTCCTCTTGCAGCCAAATATGCATTTGCCTGCCATAGCCTGAGGGAAACTGAATAATAACATCTGCACAGTAAACAGTAACTTACTTATTATTAGTATTACTGTTATTACTATTATTGTTATTACTATTATTGTTATTACTATTATTATTGTTGTTTATCATTCCAAATAGTAATGGTATGGGTAGTAGGGTGATGGTAATGATAGCAGTTTAGTGATGGTGGTGGTAGTAGTAGTAGTAGTAATGATGATGGTAGTTGTAGTACTGATTTAATGGTGAAGATGACAGTTATTTAGTTATAAGTTAGTTATAGTTTCATTTTCCATGTTTAGCCTTTTATATGTATTACCTTTCTACTATATTGTTGTTATTTTTGTATTTCATGTTGTATTATTATTTACTACCATTTTATATTATTATTTGTTATTCTTTATCATTTTATTACAATGTATATTGTATACACTGTTGCTTTGGCAATATTGACACAATGATTTCATGCCAATAAAGCAGATTGGTGCATGCAGGTGTGTGTGTGTGTGTGTGTGTGTGTGTGTGTGTGTGTGTGTGTGTGTGTGTGTGTGTGTGTGTGTGTGTGTGTGTGTGTGTGTGTGTGTGTGTGTGTGTGTGTGTGTGTGTGTGTGTGTGTGTGTGTGTGTGTGTGTGTGAAGACAGCATAGTGTACCTGGAACAGTGTGGAGCGGCGGTCGGTGATGGCCAACACAGCAGACATCCAAGTCAGAGCCAGCAGAGGGAGAACTACACAGGAACTCCACAGGGACGCCCTGAGAGAGAAGAAAGACCGGAGAAGAGGGAGAGGAGATGGAGAAGATAGGAGAGAAGAGGAGATGGAGAAGATAAGGGAGAAGAGGAGATGGAGAAGAGAGGAGAGAAGAGGGAGAGGAGATGGGGAGGAGAGGGGGAGGAGAGGAGAGAAGAGAAAGAGGATATGGAGAAGAGAGAGAAGAGGGAGAGGAGATGGAGAAGAGAGGAGAGAAGAGGGAGAGGAGATGGGGAGGAGAGGGGAGAAGTGGGGGAGGAGATGGAGAAGAGGGAGAGAAGATGGAGAGGAGAGGGGAGAAGAGGGGGAGGAGAGGAGAGAAGAGGGAGAGGAGATGGAGAAGAGGGGGAGGACATGGAGAGGAGAGGAGAGAAGAGGGAGAGGAGATGGAGAGGAGAGAAGAGGGGGAGGAGATGGGGAGGAGAGGGGAGAAGAGGGGGAGGAAAGGAGAGAAAAGGGAGAGGAGATAGGGAGAGGGGGAGAGAAGTTCAGCCTCCAGAATCTGGGATGGCAATTCTCTCATAACACATTCACACATGCGAGTGTGCACACAACCACACACAAGAGCACACACACAAACCCACAGCGACACACGAGCACGCACACAAACCCACAGTGACACACACGAGCACGCACACGAACACAGAGTGACACACACGTCCGTTGCTCTCCAGACGGTGTGATGGATGTAGAACGCGGCCAGGTGAGAGACGGATAACTGACAGCTGTCTATAAGGGGTCTGCTGATGTGAGACCCCAGCATGAGTGTGTGTATGTGTGTGTTCCCTCTGGTTACCCATGAAATCTGACACCAATTGAATATGTTCATGCTGTCATAGTTTCATATCCAAAGTGTTAGACTGTCAGAAAGACAGGCAGATCTGTCTATAGCCTCAGAGAGAGAGAGAAAGAGAGAGAGAGAGACAGACAGAGAGATGGAAAGAGGGACAGAGAGAGAGAATGAGAGAGCCGGTGAGGGGGAGATGTAGAAAGAGAGAGATGGAAGAACAGAGATGGTCATATTGACTCTCAGACAACTCTCTTTGCACCCCACCAATGAGAGAGTGAAGAAAGGACAGGAGAGAAGACAGAAAGAAAGAGACAGAGTGTGTGTGTGTGTGTGTCTGTGTGTGGACTAACATGGCGCTGCTGGCTGTAGAGCTGGACATAGCTGTACTTGAGATCACACCACACTTGGAGCATTTCAGGAGCAGTCTGCTACGCGACGCCTCCAGCGGTGGACTTTAAGACACACAAACACACACACACACACGACGAGGGAGGATACACACACGGCGAGGGAGGATACACACACGACGAGGGAGGATACACACACGACGAGGGAGGATACACACACGACGAGGGAGGATACACACACGACGAGGGAGGATACACACACGACGAGGGAGGATACACACACGACGAGGGAGAATACACACGACGAGGGAGAATACACACGACGAGGGAGGATACATACAATGAGGGAGGATACACACACGACAAGGGATGATACACACGACGAGGGAGGATACACACGAGGGGTAGGGCACAAACACAGGCAAGGTGGGAGGAAGGGGAGGAAGGACACACAAAAGACAAAGGAAAACACACAACCGGAAACACACACACACACACACACACATTTAACAAGTAATGGGAGCATTGGGGCGCAAACCACATACACACATTCACACACATGAGAGTGAGGAATGGATGGTTGTGCGGTTGCAAAGGAAGACAAAAAGTACAGAAGGACAGACATAATGGGCACATGGACAAGAAGAGAGGGAGAGGAACACAGGAAAAAAAGGAGAAAAATGTTCAAACCTCAAAGTAGTAGCAATGGACAACAAGTCAGAATACAAAGATCATGACAGAATGCAGTGACAGAGAAACGCAAGCGAGAGGAAGTAGAGCAGAGAGAGAGAGTGAGTGAAAGAGAGGGAGCAGTGAGAGAAAGTGAGAAAAGAAAGAGCAAAGAGGACGCAGAGGAACAGCCAAACAATATAGCTAACACTGATTAATAAGAATGTACAGTGAGACAGACGGGAACTGCCAGGACCAACTGTTTCTCTCCCCCCAGCGTGTGTGTGTGTGTTTTCTGTCCATGACCTATTTCAGTGATGATTAGTTTGTGTGGGTGTTTGGGACAGGCCAGTCTAAACAGCTTGTTGAGGTCTTCTGCTAATGGCCAGTCTGGGGGCCCTGGTCATTACCAATAGGCCTCAGTGGCTCAGTGCTAGAACCATGATACCGATGTGTCTGGACAGTAATAAAGTCATGGTTCGGGCAGAGTGAGTCAAGTTGGTTTTGTGTGTTTGTGTTGAATGCTCTATGTGTGTGTTGAAAGCGGTGTGCGCATTGAAATAAGTGTTTTTTATTGATATCGCTGTGCGTGTACAAATGTGTGTATGTGTGTGTTGGGGGAACTGTGCTGAGGGTTGTTTAGTGCTGACTCAATGTGAAGCTTCATTGACTCTTGGAGTGCTTTCCCTCACATCCGAAACCAGCCGCAGACTGGTGTGTGTGTGTGTGTGTGTGTGTGTGTGTGTGTGTGTGTGTGTGTGTGTGTGTGTGTGTGTGTGTGTGTGTGTGTGTGTGTGTGTGTGTGTGTGTGTGTGTGTGTAGTGTGTGTGTGTAGTGTGTGTGTGTGTGTGTGTGTGTTTCTAGTGCAGTGTGTGTGTGTGTGTGTGTGTGTGTGTGTGTGTGTGTGTGTGTGTGTGTGTGTAGTGTGTGTGTAGTGTGTGTGTGTGTGTGTGTGTGTGTGTGTGTGTGTGTGTGTGTGTGTGTGTGTGTGTGTGTGTGTGTGTGTGTGTGTGTGTGTGTGTGTGTGTGTGTGAAATACTCGCAGAGTACTTGTCCTCTCAGAGGAAGCCAGCCAATGAGGCTACTGAGGTCAGACAGGGAGAGAACACAGCTAGACCATTAAAGAGAGGCTTGCTGCTGCTGCTGCTGCTGAGTGTGTGTGTGTGTGTGTGTGTGTGTGTGTGTGTGTGTGTGTGTGTGTGTGTGTGTGTGTGTGTGTGTGTGTGTGTGTGTGTGTGTGTGTGTGTGTGTAATGCTCAGTGCAGACTGATGGGGCAGTGCGTAGCGTGGCTATGCTACATTAGCCTCCCAGCACATCTCATTGCCTTAGTGCCATCCACAGAAATACACTACAACTAATGGCAAGTTGTCCTATTAGCATGGGGAATGAGGGAATGTGTGTGTGTGTGTGTGTGTGTGTGTGTGTGTGTGTGTGTGTGTGTGTGTGTGTGTGTGTGTGTGTGTGTGTGTGTGTGTGTGTGTGTGTGTGTGTGTGTGTGTGTGTGTCTGTCTGTCAATCTCTCTGTTTGTGAGGCCCATTTAAGCAGAAGCGTACTGCACCAAAAGGTTCAGTGTTTGCAGGGGGATGAACCGATTTCAAAGGTTGATAGACCGAGTGCGTATGTGTGTGTCTGTGTCTGTGTCTGTGTGTCTATGTGCATTGTGTGCATGTGTGTGTCTGAGGGATCTTGTCCTTGGGTGTTGTTCTCCTTGTGCGTGTGTGTATGTCCTCTGCGTGTGTGTGTCCTTTGTGTGTGTGTGTTAACTGGTTTAATCCCCATGGCGGCTCGGGGGAACAAGCCAATCTACACCCCAGATAGAGAACTATACCATTAACCCCCAGATAGAGAACTATACCATTAACCCCCAGATAGAGAACTATACCATTAACCCCCAGATAGAGAACTATACCATTAACCCCCAGATAGAGAACTACACCATTAACCCCCAGATAGAGAACTATACCATTAACCCCCAGATAGAGAACTACACCATTAACCCCCAGATAGATAACTATACCATTAACCCCCAGATAGATAACTATACCATTAACCCCCAGATAGAGAACTACACCATTAACCCCCAGATAGAGAACTATACTATTAACCCCCAGATAGAGAACTATACCATTAACCCCCAGGGCACCCAGCAACAAGATTGATTTGATTTGACATCACAAGACAGTGGAGAGAAGAGAGAGAAGAGAGAGAAGAGAGAGAAGAGAGAGAAGCGAGAGATCAAATCAATTTGCAGGGAAATTAAAGCATGGATTTGACTGGGAGGACATTGAAATCTCTGCTCATTGGATTAGTACCAATGACAAATCACCGCTGATGGAATTACAGACCAGGGAGTAGAGGAAACCACCCTACTGTACTGCGTGTGTGTGTGTGTTGTGTCTCCGTGTGTGTGTAACTGTGTCGATGCATGTGTGTGTGTATCTGTGTCGATGCATGTGTGTGTCTATATGCCCATACATATGTGTGTGTGTGTACGTGAGACTGCATTATGTTAATTAATCATTATATGTAAACTGTATGCATGTCCATGACCTTAGTCTGTTTCTATATTGTCTACACATTATCATAGTCAATCATGTCACCCTGGAAGCCATTGTCACAGTAGCTACTAGATTTATATTCCTGCAATGCATCTGTAGAGTCAAAATAGACTGAGTGGTATTTATGTCATTGATTTATTGATGTTGACATCCTTGATGTTTGAGTTTCTGCAGTGCATGGTAAATGAAAATGTGTAGGAGTGTTTGTATAGTAATGTCATGAATGGTTGTGTCCTATGCCTGTAAAAAGCCTCTATACTCGCTCATTAACATACTGTATGTGAAGAGTTAAATGCAGTCTATTTGCAGTCTATTTGTGTGTGTGTGTGTGTGTGTGTGTGTGTGTGTGTGTGTGTGTGTGTGTGTGTGTGAGTGTGTGTGTGTGTGTGTGTGTGTGTGTGTGTGTGTGTGTGTGTGTGTGTGTGTGTGTGTGTGTGTGTGTGTATGTGTGTGTGTGTGTGTGTGTGTGTGTGTGTGTGTGTGTGTGTGTGTGTCACGCCCTGACCTTGAGAGCCTTTTTATGTCTCTATTTGGTTTGGTCAGGGTGTGATTTGGGGTGGGCATTCTATGTTTTTGTTTTCTATGATTTTGTATTTCTATGTTTTGGCCGGGTATGGTTCTCAATCAGGGACAGCTGTCTATCGTTGTCTCTGATTGGGAACCATACTTAGGTAGTGCTTTTCCCTCCTTCCAGTGTGGGAAGTTGACTTGTGTTTGTGGCACTTAGCCATCGTGAGCTTCACGGTTGATTTCTTCGTTTGTTGTTTTGTTGGCGTCATTTTCTATAATAAAAGGATAATGTACGCTCACCACGCTGCACTTTGGTCCTCTTCTGTTGACGGCCGTGACAGAAGTTCCCACCAAAAAAGGACCAAGCAGCATGGTAAAAAGGAGGACTGGACATGGGATGACGTCCTGGACGGCAAAGGATCCTGGACATGGGAGGAGATCCTGGTCGGATGGGATCGCCTTCCATGGGAACAGGTGGAAGCAGCCAGGAAGGCGGAGGCAGCTGGAAAAGGGGGCCATCGTTACGAGGGATCACGGCTGGCAAGGAAGCACGAGAGGCATTTTTTGGGGGTGACACGGGTAGATTGGCTGAGTCAGGTTGGAAACCTGAGCCAACTCCTCATGCTTACCATGGGAAGAAGCGTGGTACTGGTCAGGCACCGTGTTATGCGGTGGAGCGCACTGTGTCTCCAGTGCGCGTTCACACCCCGGTGTGCTACATCCCAGCTCCCCGCATCTGCCGGACTAAGGTGAGCATCCAGCCAGGACGGGTTGTGCAGATTCTAAGCTCGAGACCTCCAGTGCGCCTCCACGGCCAAGTGTATCCGGTGCCTCTGCCAAGGACAAAGCCTCCTGTATGTCTCTCCAGCCTGGTGAGTCCTGTGCCTGCGCCCAGAACTGAGCCTCCTGTATGTCTCCCCAGCCTGGTGAGTCCTGTGCCTGCTGCAAGAACCAGGCCTCCTGTATGTCTCCCCAGCCTGGTGAGTCCTGTGGCAGCTCCACGTACCAGACTGCCCATATGTCTCCTCACTCCAGTGATGATCCATGGCACGAAGCCTCCAGTGATGATCCATGGCAAGAAGCCTCCAGTGATGATCCATGGCACGAAGCCTCCAGTGATGATCCATGGCAAGAAGCCTCCAGTGATGATCCATGGCACGAAGCCTCCAGTGATGATCCATGGCAAGAAGCCTCCAGTGATAATCCATGGCACGAAGCCTCCAGTGAGGAGTCAAGGCACGAAGCCTCCCACGACGGCCTACAGTCCGGAGCCTCCAGCGACGGTCCCCAGTCCGGAGCCTCCAGCGACGTTCTCCAGTCCGGAGCCTCCAGCAACGTTCTCCAGTCCGGAGCCTCCAGCGACATTCTCCAGTCCGGAGCCTCCAGCGACGGTCTCCAACGAGGGTGCCCACTCCGGGGCCCGCAACGAGGGTGCCCAGTCCGGGGCCCGCAACGAGGGTGCCCAGTCCGGGGTCCGCAACGAGGGTCCCCAGTCCGGGGTCGGCGACGAGGGTCCCTGCACCAGAGGTGCCACCAAAGTGGGGTGAGCCAGTGGTGGAGCAGGGTCTGCGTCCCAGACCTGAGCCGCCACCGCGGATAGATGCCCACCCAGACCCTCTCCTATAGGTTCAGGTTTTGCGGCCGGAGTCGGAACCTTTGGGAATGGGTACTGTCACGCCCTGACCTTAGAGAGCCTTTTTATGTCTCTATTTGGTTTGGTCAGGGTGTGATTTGGGGTGGGCATTCTATGTTTTTGTTTTCTATGATTTTGTATTTCTATGTTTTGGCCGGGTATGGTTCTCAATCAGGGACAGCTGTCTATCGTTGTCTCTGATTGGGAACCATACTTAGGTAGCCCATTTCCCTCCTTTCAGTGTGGGAAGTTGACATGTGTTTG
This sequence comes from Salvelinus namaycush, assembly GCF_016432855.1. Lineage (NCBI taxonomy): Eukaryota > Metazoa > Chordata > Actinopteri > Salmoniformes > Salmonidae > Salvelinus > Salvelinus namaycush. The sequence continues at coordinate 21,152,321 of NC_052333.1, read as the reverse complement.
TTGCACTTAGCCATCGTGAGCTTCACGGTTGTTTTCTTTGTTTGTTGTTTTCTTGGCGTCATTTTCTATAATAAAAGGATAATGTGCGCTAACCACGCTGCGCTTTGGTCCACTTCCTTTAACGACGGCCGTGACAGTGTGTGTGAGTGTGTTCAGGGTTATTTAAAAGAGAGTTGACATACTCATGGTTTCTCTTTGTGTGACTGCATCTTTCTCCATAAGATCTCTTACGCAGATAAGGATGCAGGAACCATAGAAATAGAATCACTAGAGAGATACCCATTGCAGACCCATTGACCTGATTCATGTTTATAGTCATTCTATTTATATTGCTGGAACAAGGAAATATTGTGTACGCATAATAAAATAAAATCATCCCAAAACAGTGAAGAGTCCTTGCCCCTCCAGGTAGATGCTGAGCATTGAATGTAGATGGTTGCGGACACATATTTTGCAGATGTTATTGCAGGTGCTGCGAAACGCTTATGGTTCTAGCTCCAACAATGCATTAATACAACAATACAAATGCAAAAAATGAACTAAGAAATGAATGGTCCATGCATGGTGTGTGTTGGTGTGAGACAGGCAGACTGTTCTAGTTTTATAGTTCTAGGTCTAGTCTACCTACCCAGCTCTTTGCTTTTTAGACTTGTCCGAGATGCCATCTCGAGACATGAGCTTGTTGAAGACCACAATACCAATCAGCATGTTCACCTGGAGAGAGAGAGAGAGAGAGAGAGAGAGAGAGAGAGAGAGAGAGAGAGAGAGAGAGAGAGAGAGACAGAGAGAAACAGAGAGAGAAAGAGAGAGAAAGAGAGAGAAAGAGAGAGATAGGGAGCGATAGAGCGAGAGAGAGAGAGAGACACAGACAGACAGACAGACAGACAGACAGACAGACAGACAGACAGACAGACAGACAGACAGACAGACAGACAGACAGACAGACAGACAGACAGACAGACAGACAGACAGACAGACAGACAGACAGACAGACAGACAGACAGACAGACAGACAGCGAGAGAGTAAATAATCAGATTCATGTCCAGTTTTATTGCCATTTGATTCAGTCTTCTTGACAAAGCTCTGCAATCACTATAATCAATAATGGACAGGGTGGTGTAGTAGTAGTGGGCAGATTGTGTCTTGAGTCTCCGCCCCTCTGTCCCGACCATGTCCTGTTTAGGACAGAGGGGGTCTATTAAGCCTCCTTACAGCTGTGATCCCTGACCCACTGATTCACAACACACACACACACACACACACACACACACACACACACACACACACACACACACACACACACACACACACACACACACACACACACACACACACACACACACACACACACACACGCACACACACACACCCAGCCACTCATTCACACATGCAAACAGACATACCCCAGCCAAGCAGCACTTTTCCATTTGGAAATCCTTCCCATCTGGGAGATTTTCCACATCAGTGACATGTCACTCTTAATCCTGATCCCGTTTGCTCCCCCTCTCTACTCCTCTCCCTCCACTCTCTCCCTTCTCTCTTTCTTTCACTTTCTCACCTGACCCTAACCTTGTCCTACCAAATTGAATCCCTTGTCTCTCTTTGTGTCAGTCTACTCCCACTGCCTGCCATAGAAAAGCTTGTTTATTCACCTTGAGAAAAGAAAGGAGTTTAGAAAGGAGATTAGTGATCTTTACTCCGCGACCTCCGTCTATTTTCTGATTGAATGTTTTTCCATACTAACCTTCGTTTTGACTGCATTGATACAGCTGAAACATTTATTTTTCACTTCTTGTCTTTCGATAGTAATCTATATCTCTACGGCACTGAGCACCTCATTGATCTCTCATTTTCAACTATGAATCTGCAATGTTTTGTTTTAGATTTTCATGTCTTCCATGTTGTTTGATGCTTTAACTTCTTATGGCTGCAGGGGCAGTATTGAGTAGCCTGATAAAATGTGTCCATTTCAAACGGCCTCGTACTCAATTCTTGCTCGTACAATATGCATATTATTATTACTATTGGATAGAAAACACTCTCTAGTTTCTAAAACCGTTTGAATTATTTCTCTGAGTGAAACAGAACTCATTCTGCAGCACTTTTCCTGACCCGGAAGTTCAAAGTCTGAAATCGATGCTCTCTTCCTCTTCCTGCCTATAAATGGGCACAAGAGCTATTAGTATACATGCACGTCATACACCTTCCTCTGGGTGTCAAGAAGGCTGTGAGAGAAGAAATAAGGTGATTATCTCGATCTGGGATGGAATAAATCCTCTTGGAATGACGTGTACCCCATTTCCGGTACTCTGAAGAACGCGATTTGGACAGTGGGGTTGCCTTTTGTTTTGCTGACGTTATAGGCGACTATTATTTCCGGCTTTGATTTTATTTGATACATGTCACCATATCATCGTAAAGTGTGTTTTTTCAATATAGTTTCATCAGATTATTGAATTTTTTTCGGGAGTTTTGCCGTGTTCCGTTCTCTTCCGTTTGTTTACATGGAGAGATCCGTGCAACCCGGCTAGCGCGCTTGCTAAATGGAGAGAGAAAGTTGCCATTCTGAATCCAAACAACGACTCATCTGGACAAAGGACACCTTGTTCAACATTCTGATGAAAGATCAGCAAAAGTAAGACCCATTTTATGATGTTGTTTCATATATCTGTCGTAGTCGCCGGCGCCCAAGTGTTTCTGGCTATTGTGCTAAGCTAATATAACGCTACATTTTGTTTCCGCTGTAAAACACTTAATAAATCGGAAATATTGTCTGGCATCACAAGATGCCTGTCTTTCATTTGCTGTACACTATGTATTTTTCAGAAATGTTTTATGATGAGTAATTAGGTATTTGACGTTGGTGTCTGTAAATATTATGGCTGCTTTCGGTGCAATTTCTGAATGTAGCTGCAATGTAAACTATGATTTATACCTGAAATATGCACATTTTTCGAAAAAAAACATATGCTATACAATAAATATGTTATCAGACTGTCATCTGATGAGGTTGTTTCTTGGTTAGTGGCTATTTATATCTTTATTTGGCCGAATTTGTGATAGCTACTGATGGAGTCAAAAACTGATGGAGTAATAAAAGTGGAGTCTTTTGCTAACGTGGTTAGCTAATAGATTTACATATTTTGTCTTCCCTGTAAAACATTTTAAAAATCGGACATGTTGGCTGGATTCACGAGATGTGTACCTTTCATATGCTGTATTGGACTTGTTAATGTGTGAAAGTTAAATATTTAAAAAAAATATCTTTTGAATTTCGCGCCCTGCACTTGAAGTGGCTGTTGTCATAAGTGTACCGACGTCGGGCTTGCACGCCAAACAGGTTAATCTGCGTATTTCCTTCCTGTTGACATTCCCGTCATGTCCGGCCCCATTACCGTGGTAGACGCCGGTCTCCAGCCCCGTTATTTGCCGAAGGCTAGATTTATTCTTTTCTTCATTAATTAGACGGTCATCCTGGGGGAGGCCTGTGTTCCTCTGATGTACCCCTCTCAATTACATCTGTTTGTTTGAGGGGTGAGCAGGGACAAACAATAGCTAGTGATGTACACGCACACATTGCAAACACCTGGTCTGTCACAAACACATATACCCACATGCACATACACACCCACCCACCCACCCTCCCACCCACACACACACACACACACACACACACACACACACACACACACACCCACACACACACACACACACACACACACACACACACACACACACACACACACACACACACACACACACACACACACACACACACACACACACACACACACGAACACACACACACACACACACACACACACACACACACACACACACACACACACACACACACACACACACACACACACACACACACACACACACACACACACACACAGTTGTAATAAAGTGTCTGTGTTCATCTGGATAATTGATAGTGTGCGTATTGACACAGGAACTCCCGCAAGCTGCCGTCACTAATCCTACAAAGAAGCATAAGGTAGAGATATCCTTTATTAACAAAGCCACAGAGGCATTCTACTCTCTGCGAAGTAGAATATTGTTATTGTTTTAATAAAGGCTTATCAACAAAATATAGAGGTGTACCTTGGAGTTTTAGAAGCATTACCAGGATTACAAGGACCATTGCTTCCAATGAGCATCTTTCTACCTATATTATAACAACTGAAGTTGCATAGCACACAAACATCTATACAATTTTCTTTTAGCACTATATTGACTCCAATAAATATACTGTATCTCTGCCTAAAGAAGTGAAATCATGCTTTACAGTAATGAAAACCTTGGAAAGGCTGGAAAGGCTGAAAAGGATGAAAAGGTTGAAGGAGGGTTCTAAGTACCAGAACACAGTTAGTCAAACAATGAAGAAGTAAATCATGTTTAGCACTCAACATAGTGATGCCAGTGAGGCACGGTAGAATGTGAAGAGACAGCTAGGAGATAAGATTGTGTAGTGGCACATTGAAGAATGATTTCTCGGTAAATGTTCTCTTCCATTGTTGTCTGACACAGGTAACTCTGAAAGAAACCGCTAGTGGCAAATAAACAAATAAATGAATGACTTTGTGGTGTTTATCTTCCTCCTGTCCTCCAGCGATGGGAGCCTGATGAGGACCTAGAGCAGTAAAAAGGTTGCTACTGTATGTCACCCCTCAGGGGACATCTAAACCATGTGTAGTTCTGACCCCTTTCTGACCTGTACGACAGGCAGAAGAAATAGCTAAAGGTAGGATGATAGGTTCAGAGGCGGGACAAGCCTGCCGACAGAGAGCCAGAATGACCAATGAGAACAGGGATAAAAGTGGGTACCCACCAATACGATGACGGCTGCAGGACCGACAAAGGCGTAGAGAAGCCCGCCTTCCAAGGACAGCCAACAACTAAAATAAGAGAGAGAGAGAAAAAAAACATTATTATGAATGCAAAACGTCTTTAGTGCATAAGCCCTGTTCTGTCAAATGTATTTTAGTCTGTGTTTGATGACTAGTAGCTATGTGTGAGAACCACTTTGCTATTTGTCTTTAGGGGTACCTAAGACTTCCCATGCAGGCAATTAAAACCTGTATTTAGTTAGGGGATTAACATTCATACCCCTTGACTCATTTAACATTTTGCTGTGTTACAACCTGAATTCAAAATATATTAAATATATTTTTTAACTCTCATCTACACACAATACCTGATAATGACAAAGTCAAAACATGTTTTTAGAAATTTATGCAAATATATTAATAATGAAATACGTAAATATCTCATTTACAAAGGTATTCACACCCCTGAGTTAATACATGTTAGAATCACCTTTTGGCAGTGATTACAGCTGTGAGTCTTTCTGAGTAAGTCTCTAAGAGCTTTGCACACCTGGATTGTACAATATTGGCACATTATTATTTTCTAAATTCTTCAAGCTCTGTCAAGTTGGTTGTTCGTCATTGCTAGACAGCCATTTTCAGGTCTTGCCATATATATTCAAGTTGATTTAAGTTCAAACTGTAACTAGGCCACTCAGGAACTTTTAATGTCATCTTGGTAAGCAATTCCAGTGTATATTTGACATTGTGTTTTAGGTTATTGTTCTGCTGAAAGGTGAATTTGTCTTCCAGTGTCTGTTGGAACAGACTGAACAAGGTTTTACTCTAGGATTTTGCCTGTGCTAAGCTCTATTCCGTTTCTTTTTATCCCCCAAAAACTTCCTTGTCCTTGCCGATGACAAGCATACCGATAACATGATGCAGCCGCCACCATGCTAAAAAATATGAAGAGTGGTTCTCAGTGATGTGTTGTGTTGGATTCACCCCAAACATAACGCTTTGTATTCAGGGCATAAAGTACATTTCTTTGCCACCTTTTCTGCAGTTTTACTTTTGTGCCTAACTGCAAACAGGATGCATGTTTTGAAATGTTTTATTCTGTACCGGCTTCCATCTTTTCACTCTGTCATTTAGGTTAGTATTGTGGAGTAACTACAATGTTGTTGAACTATTCTCAGTTTTCTCCTATCAAAGCCATTAAACTCCGTCACTGTTTAAAAGATACCATTGCATCATGGTGAAATCCCTCAGCGGTTTCCTTCCTCTCCGGCAACTGAGTTAGGAAGGAAGCCTGTATCTTTGTAGTGACTGGGTGTATTGATACACCATCCACAGTGTAATTAATAACTTCACTATGCTTAAAGGGTATTCAATTACAGCTTCTTTTTTTTTACCAATCTACCAATAGGTTCCCTTCTTTGCGAGGAATTGGAAAACCTACCTGATCTTTGTGGTTGGGTCAGTGTTTCAAATTCACTGCATGACTGAGGGACATTTGTATGTGTGGGATACAGAGATGGGGTAATCATTCAAAAATCATATTAAACACTATTATTGCACAATGAGTCCATGCAACTATTATGTGACTTGTTAAGCAAATGTTTACTAAACTTATTTAGGCTTGCCATAAAAATGGGGTTGAATACTTATTGACTCAGTACATTTCAGCTTATAATTTTGTATTAATTTGTAGAAAAATCTAAAAACATAATTCCACTTTGACATTATGGGTTAGGCCAGTGTAGGACATGTGTCTAGGACATTTTTTATTCAGTCTGTGACACAACAAAATGTAGAAAAAGTCGAGGGGTGTGAAAACTTTCTGAAGGCTCTGTACATATGACCCAAAGTGCACTGCAAATCACATGACCATACACAACTTGTTGATATCCTTGATATTTGAGTCTCTAAAGTGCAGGGTAAATGGAAACGTGGGAGTGTTTGTACAGTGGAGTTCAAGTCCTTGGTCTAGATCCAATGAAAGGTCATGCAGGGTCGTCTGCTCGTGCTGTAAAAAGCCTCTTTCCTGGCTCTTTAAAATACTGTATGTGAAGAGTTAAATGTTTACAGCTGCAGTCTATTTGTGTGTGGTGTGTGTATCCGTAACCACTCTCAAATTCATAGACAGAGCTATGGATGCAAGGACTGACCACCCATGATATAAAAAGTATAGTTTTAACCATGGTTTGAGGCTATACAGTGCTTGTTTACATTTACATTGTTAACAAACATTGCTAAGCTAACTAAGCTAATGGGGCATTTGTAAGTTATATTCTTCAATTATCAATAGGTATATATACACGCATTTTAATTCTCAGTTACCATTGAAAAGTGCACTGCAAATCACATTACCATACTCAGATACACAGAGCGCTAATGATGAAAAGCCATGTTGGGTATGGAGTGAAGACGTCACAGGTCATAGGCAAAGGGTGAAAGGTGAAAGTGTGTACTCACTAGCTGGGTGTACCGTAACCTCTGGCTCTAGTGAAACCTACTGACACAGCAACCACCAGGGCTGGGAGACCTGAGAAAGAGAGAGAAAGAGAGAGAGATGTATTATCTATTTCACTTGCTTTGGCAACACAAACACATGTTTCCCATGCCAATAAAGCTCATTGAATTTGATTGAATTGAGAGAGAGAGAGAGAGAGAGAGAGAGAGAGAGAGACATAGAGAGAGAGAGAGAGAGAGAGAGAGAGAGAGCGAGGGAGGGAGGGAGGGAGAGATGAAGCAAGAGAGAAGGAAGAAGGGAGAGAAAGAAAGAGAGAGAGAGAGACATACACATATAGGAAAAAGATAAATAATAGAAATACAAGCGGCAGGTAGAGAGGATGAGAGGAGGAGAGGGTAATGGGGAGAGAGGATGATAGGGATATAGGATGATAGGGAGAGAGGATGATAGGAGAAGAGAATGTTAAGAGGAGAGGATGATAGGGAGAGAGGATGATAGGAGGAGAGGATGATGGGGAGAGAGGATGATAGGAGATAGGATGATAGGAGGAGAGGATGATGGGGAGAGAGGATGATAGGGATATAGGATGATAGGGAGAGAGAATGATAGAAAGAGAGGATGATAGGGATATAGGATGATAGGGAGAGAGGATGATAGGAGAAGAGAATGTTAGGATGAGATGATGATAAGGAGAGAGGATGATAGGGGGAGAGGATGATAGGAGGAGAGGATGATAGGATATAGGATGATAGGAGGAGAGGATGATGGGGAGAGAGGATGATAGGAGGAGAGGATGATAGGGAGAGAGGATGATAGGAGGAGAGGATGATGGGGAGAGAGGATGATAGGGGGAGATAGAAGGAGAGGAGGAGAGGATGATGGGGAGAGAGGATGATATGGGGAGATAGGATGATAGGAGGATGATGGGGGAGATAGGAGGAGAGGATGATGGGGAGGGAGGATGATATGGGGAGATAGGATAATAGGAGGACGATGGGGAGAGAGGATGATAAAATGAGAGGATGATAGAAGGAGAGGATGATTGGAGGAGAGGATGATTGGAGGAGAGGATGATAAGGAGGAGAGGACGATAGGATGAGAGGATGATAAGAGGAGAGGATGATAGGGGGAGATAGGATGATAGGAGGATAATGGGAGAGAGGATGATATGAGGAGAGGATGATAGGGGAGAGGATGATAGGGGGAGAGGATGATAGGAGGAGAGGATGATAGGAGGAGAGGATGATAAAAGGAGAGGATGATAGGGGGAGAGGATAATAGGAGGAGAGGATGATAAAAGGAGAGGATGATAGGTAGAGATGATGATAGGAGGAGAGGATGATAGGGAGAGAGAATGATAGGAGGAGAGGATGATGGGGAGAGAGAATGATATGGGGAGATAGGAGGATGATGGGGGAGATAGGAGGAGAGGATGATGGGGAGGGAGGATGATATGGGGAGATAGGATAATAGGAGGATGATGGGGAGAGAGGATGATAAAATGAGAGGATGATAGGAGGAGAGGATGATTGGAGGAGAGGATGATAAGGAGGAGAGGACGATAGGATGAGAGGATGATAAGAGGAGAGGATGATAGGGGGAGATAGGATGACAGGAGGATAATGGGAGAGAGGATGATATGAGGAGAGGATGATAGGGGAGAGGATGATAGGGGGAGAGGATGATAGGTGGAGAGGATGATAAAAGGAGAGGATGATAGGGACAGAGGATGATAGGAGGAGAGGATGATAGGGAGAGAGGATGGTAGGAGGAGATGATGATAGGAGGAGAGGATGATAGGGGGAGAGGATGATGGGGAGAGAGGATGATGGGAGAGAGGATGATAGGGGGAGAGAGGATGATAGGATGAGATGATGATTAAAGGAGAGGATGACAGGATGAAAGGATGATAGGAGGAGATAGGATGATAGGAGGAGAGGATGATAGGAGGAGAGGATGGTAGGGGAGAGGATGATAGGATGAGATGATGATTAAAGGAGAGGATGATAGGATGAAAGGATGATAGGAGGAGAGGATGGTAGGGGGAGATAGGATTATAAGAGGAGAGGATGATGGGGAGAGAGGATGATAGGAGGAGAGGATGATAGGAGGAGAGGATGATAGGGGGAGAGGATGATGGGGAGAGAGGATGATGGGAGAGAGGATGATATGGAGAAAGAGGATGATAAGAGGAGAGGATGATGGGGGAGATAGGATGATAGGAGGAGAGGATGATGGGGGAGATAGGAGGAGAGAATGATGGGGGAGAAAGGATGAAATGATGAGAGGATGATAAAAGGAAAGGATGAAAGAAGGAGAGGATGATGGAGGAGATAGGATGATAGGAGGATGATGGGGAGAGGGGATGATACAAGGAGAGGATGATAGGAGGAGAGGATGATAGGGAGAGCGGATGATATGAGGAGAGGATGATAGTATGAGAGGATGATAGGAGGAGAGGATGATAAAAGGAGATGATGATAGGGAGAGAGGATGATAGGAGGAGAGGATGATAAAAGGAGAGGATGATAGGGAGAGAGGATGATAGGAGGAAAGGATGATAGGAGGAGAGGATGATAGAAGGAGAGGATGATAGGGAGAGAGGATGATAGAAGGAAAGAATGATAGGAGGAAAGGATGTTAAAAGGAGAGGATGATAGGGAGAGAGGATGATAGGAGGAGAGGATGATAAAAGGAGAGGATGATAGGGAGAGAGGATGATAGGAGGAGAGGATGTTAAAAGGAGAGGATGATAGGGAGAGAGGATGATAGGAGGAAAGGATGATAGGAGGAGAGGATGATAGAAGGAGAGGATGATAGGGAGAGAGGATGATAGGAGGAATGAATGATAGGAGGAGAGGATGTTAAGAGGAGAGGATGATAGGGAGAGAGGATGATAGGAGGAGAGGATGATAGGAGGAGAGGATGAAAGGGAGAGAGGATGATAGGAGGAAAGAATGATAGGAGGAGAGGATGTTAAAAGGAGAGGATGATAGGGAGAGAGGATGATAGGGGGAGAGGATGATAAACGGAGAGGATGATAGGAGGAGAGGATGTTAAAAGGAGAGGATGATAGGGAGAGAGGATGATAGGAGGAAAGGATGATAGAAGGAGAGGATGATAGAAGGAGAGAATAACAAATATATATCAGCAAGAGAATATATGTATCCTCTTGACAATACATCAACACAATGTGCTATTTTGCAACATTGAAATTCAGTTAGACCAAGTACATGTACTGTAACTTAACTCGGACATGTAACGTGTGACTGTAGACTGAAATACACACTGATATAATGGGGACTTACCTTCTCTCATCACTCTCTCTTAGTTAATGGATGTATCTAGGGATTTAACAGGGACTAGCCAGAGGCAGGAGAAGTAGGCCTAGTATGGATCAGAGTTCACTACTAAGGGTATTACAGCCTTGGTTAGCATACTCCGTAGGGTCCCTGTCCAGTGGCTGCTGTTTTCATCTCACTCTACGACAAGAGGATTTTCTTCTGTGGCGCATTGTGCTTCCTTGAACCAGTGTGTGTCCGTGTGTGTGTGTGTGTGTGTGTGTGTGTGTGTGTGTGTGTGTGTGTGTGTGTGTGTGTGTGTGTGTGTGTGTGTGTGTGTGTGTGTGTGTGTGTGTGTGTGTGTGTGTGTGTAGTGGAGGGAGGTGGGGTCAGTAAGTCATGTACTGTATTAATTAAATCTATCAATAATGCATTCCCTCGTGTGTGTGTGTGTGTGTGTGTGTGTGTGTGTGTGTGTGTGTGTGTGTGTGTGTGTGTGTGTGTGTGTGTGTGTGTGTGTGTGTGTGTGTGTGTGTGTTTGTGCGTGCGCGTATGTTTGTGAGATAGAGAAAGTGTTTGTGTCTGTGTGTGTGTCAAAAAATTATGCTGGGTCCGTAATGAGCTTGACTGAAATATTAATGTAATTAACAAAGCTGTGACAATGCCAGCAAATTAACTGCAATTAGAAAATGGCACATTACAAAAAGAGATGTGGTGTGGCTGGGTGGGGTGCTAACGTTACATAAATATGTCTTTTCAAACACAAACACACACCTCCCCACTCTGCAAAATCTGCCATTGCCATGGTGACTGATTTCGATCAGTATTCGAGTTAAAATTGCAACATCTAGGGACGTACCCCTGATAAGTTGTTCTCATCCCTCCCTCCCTCCCTCCCTCCCTCCCTCCCTCCCTCCCTCCCTCCCTCCCTCCCTCCCTCCCTCCCTCCCTCCCTCCCTCCCTCCCTTTAATACCCGTTTCATGTTTTCTCAATCTATGTGACTTTATGGCATCCATGCATCCCAGCATTGCTATGGCTAAATCCCAAATGGCACCCTATTCCTTATTTAGTTCACTACATTTGACCAGAACCCCCTGGTCAAAAGTAGTGCACTAAATATGGAATATTGTCAAATATAGTGTACTAAATAGGGAATAAGGTGTCATTTGGGACTCTATATCTGCTAAGGGCATCAGTGACTTAATGGATCAGATAGGTGGATGGATAAGGGATAAGAACAAGGGATGAATGGGAGCAGGGATTCCATTGCTTGTAATTGCTAGGTTCTATCTCCCTGGATCTTGCCTATGTCAGAGGAGATGTTATCCAATAGCATTTCTTATCCCCTGTCATCTCCTTTAGCAAGGCATGAGGTTGTTGTACAGGAGACGCATTCAACAGGACACAGACTGACTGTACAGGGTGGCAGAATTAAAATGATCACAATCATTTCTCCACCTAATGTATGTGGATGGGAAGATGGAAGTTATTGTGAACTTTCACCTTTATTCCAGTATGGAGACCCTGTATGGTTGAGATATGTTTGTGTGGGTTTATGTGTGTGTTTACGTTTGTGAGTGTGTGCGTCTGTCTTTATGTTTGTGCATGCCTGTATGCCTGTGTGTGTGTGTACCTACCCCAGCCCAGGCACAGGAAGCGTTTGCGTATGAGGCGCGTCCTCATCTTGCCAATCACAGCCAGGTAAGACTGCCACGCCTCTGTCAGTACCCAGCAGAACGATGCCAAGAAGAAGAAATGAAGGAACGCAGCAGTCACAGTACACAGGCCCTGTAGAGAGAGAGGGGGGGGGGGGGGGGGGGGTTGTGAGGGAGGAGAGAGAACAAGAGAAAGATGGTGAGGGAGAGGGATAGTGACAGAGTGACAGAAAATGATGAAGGTGTAAGAAAGAAGAAACAGATAAAGGAATGAGAAGGTAGACGTGATAATCAACAACAACAGTTGACAGAACAGAGATGAGTAGTAATCTACCTAAAACAGTTTTGACACCTGATTGAGGCTCTTCAAAATAATCTACTAGAATAGATAAACAACAGTACCATGTGTAACGTGACTATAACTGAACTGATGGCCAGTGTGTGTGCGTGCGTGCTTGCGTGCGTGCGTGTGTGCACGTGCGCGTGTGTGTTTGTGTGTGTGTGTTTGTATGTGTGTGTGTGTGTGTGTGTGTGTGTGCGTGTGTGTCCGGTTCTCACCTTGCTGAGTGTCTGGGACTGTCCAACCAGTATTAAGATGTTGGAGGCCAGGATGGAGAGACAAAAATTCACCAAGATGATAGACCTCTCCGAACGAATATACCTGAGAGAGACAAAGAGAAAGACATGCAGAAAGGATGAAAAGAAATAACAAGAGAAAGAAGGGAGGAGGAAAGAGGGAAACAAAATGTAAAGCCATGAAGTTGAACTGATGGATTGATTCCTTTCCTGAACATGGTCATGTGTTTTTTTATTTTTTTATGTAACCTTTATTTAACTAGGCAAGTCAGTAAAGAACAAATTCTTATTTACAATGACGGCCTAGGAACAATGGGTAAACTGCCTTGTTCAGGGGCAGAACGACAGATTTTTAGCTCTGGGATTCGCTCGGGGATTCGATCTAGCAACCTTTCGGTTACTGGCCCAAAGCTCTAACCACAAGGCTCTAACCACTAGGCTCTAACCACTAGGCTCTAACCACTAGGATACCTGCCATCTGCTCTGGATCAGCCTACTGTTGCACTCCTGGTGTCTTTCTCTCTCTCCCTCTCTTTCTCTCTCCCTCTCTCCATCCCTCCTTGATGATCTCTTTCTCTCTTTCTCTTCCTCTCTCCGTCCCTCTTTCACAATCTCTCTCTCTCTCCCGCTCTCCTTCCCTCCTTCACAATCTCTCTATCCCTCTCTCTCTCCGTTCTTCCTTCACAATCTCTCTCTCTCTCCGTCCCTCCTTCACGGTCGCTCTCTCTCCCCCTCTCTCAGTCCCTCCGTCACAGTCTCTCGCTCTCTGCCCCTCCTTCATGATCTCTCTCTCTCTCTCTCTCCTTGTCTACCACTGATGTCACTCACCATATACCCCCCCCCCCCCTCTCTCTCTCACACAGTTAATCCCCCCAGTCTGAGAGTCTGGCTATGCCTTCGCCCATTGGTTCTCCATTAGGCCTAATTGGAGTTTTGGAGTGGACTGCTCCACTGTCGAGCCAACCCGGGATTTTCTCCCCCTGGCTTAATCTCTTATGGTAAGAGTCTGCAGAAACAGGCCTCCTCTAACAGCCCAGAAATAGATTTGTGAAGACTGGCAGTGACTCGGGGGGTGTAGCCCCATGCAGGGATGTGTGGTTGTGTTCCAGAGAAAGTGGGTGTTTTTTGTGTGTGTGCATGTGTGTGTGTGTGTGTGTGTGTGTGTGTGTGTGTGTGTGTGTGTGTGTGTGTGTGTGTGTGTGTGGTTGTGTGTGTGGCTGTGTGTGTGTGATGGTGTGTTCCAGAGAAAGTGTGTGTTTTTGTGTGTGAGTGTGTGTGAGTGTGTGTGAGTGAAAGTGTGTATTTTTGTATGTGTGTGAGAGAGAAAGTGTGTGTTTGTTTGTGTGTGTGTGTGTGGTTATGTGTGTGTGTGTGTGTGTGTTTGTTCACCTCCAGAAGGCAGCATAGATGAGCAACAGGATAAGCAGAGCGCTGCAGGAGACCCCACAGCCCACCATGAGGGGCACAGAGGGCATACTGGACGGACCCATTTCCTGCAGAGAGAGAGAGAGATAGAGAGAGGGGGGGGGGGGGATAGGGGAAGGGTACAGAAATAGAGGGTTAATAAAATGTCTCTGGCCCTTATAGGCTGAGTTACAGATCATTAATTAACTCCATTTTCACACTCTCACCATCTGCACATCTTCCTACCTGTCCCACCCAATATGCTGAATCCATTTTCACACTCTCTCCATCTGCACACCTTCCTACCTGTCCCACCCAATATGCTGAATCCATTTTCACACTCTCTCCATCTGCACATCTTCCTACCTGTCCCACCTAATATGCTGAATCCATTTTCACACTCTCTCCATCTGCACATCTTCCTACCTGTCCCACCCTATATGCCGAATCCATTTTCACACTCTCTCCATCTGCACATCTTCTTACCGGTCCCACCCAATATGCTGAATCCATTTTCACACTCTCTCCATCTGCACATCTTCCTACCTGTCCCACCCAATATGCTGAATCCATTTTCACACTCTCTCCATCTGCACATCTTTCTACCTGTCCCACCCAATATGCTGAATCCATGTTCACACCCTCTCCATCTGCACATCTTGTCACCTGTCCCACCCAACATGCTGACTCCATTTTCACACTCTCTCCATCTGCACATCTTCTCACCTGTCCCACCCAACAAGCTGACTCAATTTTCACACTCTCTCCATCTGCACATCTTGTCACCTGTCCCACCCAACAAGCTGACTCCATTTTCACACTCTCTCCATCTGCACATCTTGTCACCTGTCCCACCCAACAAGCTGACTCCATTTTCACACTCTCTCCATCTGCACATCTTCCCACCTGTCCCACCCAACAAGCTGATTCCATTTTCACACTCTCTCCATCTGCACATCTTGTCACCTGTCCCACCCAACAAGCTGACTCCATTTTCACACTCTCTCCATCTGCACATCTTGTCACCTGTCCCACCCAACATGCTGACTCCATTTTCACACTCTCTCCATCTGCACATCTTGTCACCTGTCCCACCCAACAAGCTGACTCCATTTTCACACTCTCTCCATCTGCACATCTTGTCACCTGTCCCACCCAACATGCTGACTCCATTTTCACACTCTCTCCATCTGCACATCTTCCCACCTGTCCCACCCAACATGCTGACTCCATTTTTGACTCTTTCTATGTACACATCTCAAATGAGCACTATGGGTCTGGTCAAAAGTAGTGCACTATTAAAGGAATGGGATGCAGTCTTTGTCGTACGTCTACTTCTATCTAGTCCGGTCAGCACAGTTTGTTGATCTTTGATGTTGAGGGTAATCTCTTGTCCATAGTCCGATATGGATAACACAACTATACATTTGACCTGGAGTGGATGAGCTGATTAAGACCATTCTTTAGAGAGAGAGAGAGAGAGAGAGAGAGAGAGAGAGAGAGAGAGAGAGAGAGAGAGAGAGAGAGAGAGAGAGAGAGAGAGAGAAGAGAAGAGAGAGAGAAGAAGAAGAGAAAGAGAGAGAGAAAAGAGAGAGAAGAAGAGAGAGGGTCCAGCCTGGGAGAATATGTTGTAACCCATGATGTCTGACATTAATTTAGTGTTCGTACTGTGTTCATATCCAGAGAGTTAGAGTCAAATTGAAAGACAAATGTGTATATAGCCTGAGCCTCAGAGAGAGAGAGAGAGAGAGAGAGAGAGAGAAAGATAACAGAAAGACAGACAGAGAGATTAGATTACACCCAACCAAATCATGAGAAAACTAAAAGATAATTACTTGACACATTGGAAAGAATTTACAAAAAAACTGAGCAAACTAGAATGCAATTTATAGAGTGAACAGAAAGGCAGATAGAGAGAGAGAAAGAGATATAGTTCTAAACTCTCTTTTACAAAGAGAAAATAATTGACCAGGCAGAGAGAGAAAGGAGGAATCAGTAGATAGAAAAGAGAGAATGAAGAGGAGTGATTCTGGTTGATTACTCTGTTGTGGGTCAGGTCCTAGATATGGATTGTTTGTAGCTTAGTGTGTGTGATGGTCTAGCTATTGGCTCACACACACACACACACACACACACACACACACACACACACACACACACACACACACACACACACACACACACACACACACACACACACACACACACACACACACACACACACACACACACACACACACATTCACACACATGTCAGCAATTCACAAACATGTCAGCAAGTTTTCAAGTTTTATTGGCAGGGATGAGGTGGAAGGTTAGCATGATATACTGTAGCTGGTTGGTAGTACTCTATCACTATGAGCCAATGCAAAACCCCACCATGAAGCCAAGCCTACAACACACACACACACACACACACACACACACACACACACACACACACACACACACACACACACACACACACACACACACACACACACACACACACACACACACACACATAGAGGGGAGTGTTTGTCCTTCAGACTGTTTGCTACAGACACTCTTAACATGCAGGGCAGGTCCGTCCTCAGGGGCAAGACTCAGCTTGTGTCTGTGTGTGTGTGTGTGTGTGTGTGTGTGTGTGTGTGTGTGTGTGTGTGTGTGTGTGTGTGTGTGTGTGTGTGTGTGTGTGTGTGTGTGTGTGTGTGTGTCTGTGTGTGTCTGTGTGTGTGTGTGTCTGTGTGTGTGTTTCTGACAGTATCTCCGGATCTGTTTTATCTGCTAATCTCCTCCTAAGGTTCCATGACTGAATGTTGACACACACACACACACGCACACGCACACAACACACAACACACACAACACACACACACACACACACACACACACACACACACACACACACACACACACACACACACACACACACACACACACACACACACACACACACACACACACACACACACATTTCAATGCATCCGTCCTTCATACGTCCAGAAGGGTGGAGCCTCTGGCAATTTTCCTCCTCACATCCTCTCCATCATTCCTTTTCAGCCAATCAACCTTTTCCTTCCATTTCTACTTCTCTGTCTCTCTTTGTCTCTATTTTCATGGTTACACCTCCGTCGTTGCCATTCTTATCAACATTCTACAGATGACGCCGCACATTGACGTCTGACTGACGCCGCACATTGACGTCTGACTGACGCAGCATATTGACGTCTGACTGACGCAGCACATTGACGTCTGACTGACGCAGCACATTGACGTCTGACTGACGCAGCACATTGACGTCTGACTGACGCAGCACATTGACGTCTGACTGACGCCGCACATTGACGTCTGACTGACGCAGCACATTGACGTCTGACTGACGCAGCACATTGACGTCTGACTGACGCAGCACATTGACGTCTGACTGACGCAGCACATTGACGTCTGACTGACGCAGCACATTGACGTCTGACTGACGCAGCACATTGACGTCTGACTGACGCAGCACATTGACGTCTGACTGACGCAGCACATTGACGTCTGACTGACGCAGCACATTGACGTCTGACTGACGCAGCACATTGACGTCTGACTGACGCAGCACATTGACGTCTGACTGACGCAGCACATTGACGTCTGACTGACGCAGCACATTGACGTCTGACTGACGCAGCACATTGACGTCTGACTGACGCAGCACATTGACGTCTGACTGACGCAGCACATTGACGTCTGACTGACGCAGCACATTGACGTCTGACTGACGCAGCACATTGACGTCTGACTGACGCAGCACATTGACGTCTGACTGACGCAGCACATTGACGTCTGACTGACGCAGCACATTGACGTCTGACTGACGCAGCATATTGACGTCTGACTGACGCAGCACATTGACGTCTGACTGACGCAGCACATTGACGTCTGACTGACGCAGCATATTGACGTCTGACTGACGCAGCACATTGACGTCTGACTGACGCAGCACATTGACGTCTGACTGACGCAGCATATTGACGTCTGACTGACGCAGCATATTGACGTCTGACTGACGCAGCACATTGACGTCTGACTGACGCAGCACATTGACGTCTGACTGACGCAGCATATTGACGTCTGACTGACGCAGCACATTGACGTCTGACTGACGCAGCATATTGACGTCTGACTGACGCAGCACATTGACGTCTGACTGACGCAGCACATTGACGTCTGACTGACGCAGCATATTGACGTCTGACTGACGCAGCACATTGACGTCTGACTGACGCAGCACATTGACGTCTGACTGATGCAGCATATTGACGTCTGACTGGCGGTTAATGCCCCAAAAAACTCTGAATCGGGCTCATGACTGTTTCGTCACATTTACACTATAGTGAGCTGGAAATACGATGACATTGCTAAAGTGGCTATCATTATCATGTCGTCAAAATTACTTAGAGAAATGGCAATGTTGCCATGAGCTACAGTAGCAAGGTTTGTCAGAAATAGCTAGCAATGATAACGTTAGCTAGCTAAAATTTCAGTGCTCCCCTCAATCTTAGCTAGCTACAGTAGCTAAAGTTACACAGCATCTAAAGTCCATCTGAAGACATCACGACAACGGCAAAAGCGTCTCCTACAAATCATTTGCCTCCTTTTGAAATGTCAATGTGCTTTCAAACCACAGTAATGCATTTTAGACTATATCATCCTCAGCACCCGTTGAGACTGCACAGGGTAGAACGCTCAGCTGGGCATCAGTCCGAAAACAAATGTTCAGAACAGTATTGTGATGAAATGTGCAACCCTTGAATACCCTTCTCAACCTCTATCTTGTTTCCCTCTCTTTCTTTCTCTCCTATCTGTCTGTTTTACTCCATAGTTCACCCTATTTCCGTGGCTTTTAATAAAGGAGATCAAATCCATAATGTGAATAGCTCACTACACACTATCCCTGTGAGAGTGGGACCAGAGGGAAGACATACTAAACTCCACAATCAATTCCCATTGATACTGATTGTAGGTTTCTCTCCTCTCTTAACTCTCCCCTCCCTCTCTCCCTGGTCTCTCTCCCACCTCTATTCTCCACCCCCTCTCCCTGGTCTCTATCCCTCCTCTCCTCCACCCACCCCCCCCCTCCCTGGTCTCTCTCCCTCCTATCCTCCACCCCCCCACCCCCCTCCCTGGTCTCTCGTCCTCCTTTCCCTCTCCCTGGTCTCTCTCCCTCTTCTCTTCCTCCTCCTCTCCCTGGTCTCTCCAGCTGTTGGAAGTAAACACGATTAACTGGCGATCCCTGGCTCCACTGTAAACTGCCTATTATGGAAGCAATGCCTCTAAATCCCTCCATCTCTCTCTCTCTCTGTCTGTCTATCCCTGCATCCCTCCCTTCATCCCTCTCTCCCTCCCTCTTCTACTAAACATGGTGGTTAATCCTCCTCCCCCCTGTCCGCCTTCTCCCTGGCCCAGGATAAGCTGCTCAAGCTGGGCTGCGGATTCTAAGCTTTGCTCCAAGACTCACACCCTGCCTGGGTGTCTGGATGTGGATGTGTTTGACACTGTGTGTGTTTGGATGGTCCACTGCAACCACACGACAACTGAGTTATGTTAAGTGAGTGAAAGAGTAATACCGATATTATTTGTAGCTACATAAGTAGAGACATGCAGCCACGCAGGCAAGCATGAACAGTGCAACACACACACACACACACACACACACACACACACACACACACACACACACACACACACACACACACACACACACACACACACACACACACACACACACACACACACACACACACACACTTCCCCTAAATTGCTGAGTTGGGGCAGCTGATAGCAAGGTGAAAGTGTCCTCTCCATTAACCACATTAGCTGGGCAATAAACTCTACACACTGACCCCTAGCTCCAGGGCATCAGCATTAGCTAGGCTAATGGTGTAATGGTCCTGAATGACATATCGCTAACAGCTAAGGACACATTTCATAAATGTCACCAGGCATTCTTGCCCATTCCACTAGTGACCACATGCTGGGAAAAGAGAAAAGTCAATAGTATTCTATAAAGGGAGAAGGCCAGACAGCACAGAGAGTGGTCTGAGGTTGACGGATCCAGCTTTTAGGTCAGGACCATTATGGATATTTCCTATCCCTAATTGGAACGGCCTTTTTACTGTCCCTTCCTTTTGGAAGTGTGGGAAATAGGAACATCCTATTTGTTCAGGATCAGGCCAGCTTTCAGCTTTCAGCTTTCAGAAAACTAAACAAACTGATGGGTGAAACTAAAGTCTACCACCTCAAATCTACCAATAAAACTCCATTAAAACTCTGTTGGTCTTGTGCCTGGCACCTACTACCATACCCCGTTCAAAGGCACCTACTACCATACCCCGTTCAAAGGCACTTACTACCATACCCCGTTCAAAGGCACCTACTACCATTCCCCGTTCAAAGGCACCTACTACCATACCCCGTTCAAAGGCACCTACTACCATACCCCGTTCAAAGGCACCTACTACCATACCCCGTTCAAAGGCACCTACTACCATTCCCCGTTCAAAGGCACCTACTACCATACCCCGTTCAAAGGCACCTACTACCATACCCCGTTCAAAGGCACCTACTACCATACCCCGTTCAAAGGCACCTACTACCATACCCCGTTCAAAGGCACCTACTACCATACCCCGTTCAAAGGCACCTACTACCATACCCCGTTCAAAGGCACCTACTACCATACCCCATTCAAAGGCACCTACTACCATACCCCGTTCAAAGGCACCTACTACCATACCCCGTTCAAGGCACTTCAATATTTTGTCTTGCCCATTCAACCTCTGAATTGCACACATACACAATTCATGTCTCAATTGTCTCATGGCTTAAACATCTTTCTTTAACCTGTCTCCTCCCCTTCATCTACACTGATTGAAGAGTAGATGAAGTGTAGAAGTGTAGTTTATTTAGTAAATATTTTCGTAACTATTTCTTGAACTGCATTGCTGGTTAAGGGCTTGTAAGTAAGCATTTCACAGTAAAGTCTAAACCTGTCGTATTCAGCGCATGTGACAAATAAAATGTGATTTGAAGTATATTTAATAAGTGGCTCATAGCTTTCATTTGGGTTCACCTGGTGATGTCATGGAAAAAGCAGGTACTCCTAATGTTTTGTACACTCAGTGTATATCTTATCAATAAAAGGCTCCCAGACCCGAGGGTTGCATTATACAGACACACACACACACACACACACACAGACACACACACTGAGAGAGAGACAGAGAGAGTCAGATGCATTTGTGTGGTAAAGAATAGTGAGATCTGAGATATGCATAGCTGAATAGCAGGGCAGTTAACCCCGACGGAGACTGTAGAAAGTAAGTGCTTTCAAATGTTATCTTCCTCACGTAAAGAAACCCCTGCACACACACACACACAGGAACACCTTAAGATATACAATGGTATACAATATACAATATGTGTCACTTAACCCAGGTCTCTACTCATCTCTCTCTCTCTCTCTCTCTCTCTCTCTCTCTCTCTCTCTCTCTCTCTCTCTCTCTCTCTCTCTCTCTCTCTCTCTCTCTCAGAGTGATGGGACAGGCTGGGACAGCAGGTTAAAGGTCAGTGGATATAGGCGTGTTTAGCTGCTAGAGTTAGGGGTCCTAGCTGGTCCATTAGTAGTGGCACACATAAAGCAGAGGAGAGTGGCTCAATACATTAATCACCGCTAAAAGCCTGCTCTGCTCACGTCATAGCCACGGTCACAGCACAGGCACACTGCTCTATTTAGAATTATACAGCAGTTACACACACTGGAGGCTACAGTAAGCACACACACACACACACACACACACACACACACACACACACACACACACACACACACACACACACACACACACACACACACACACACACACACACAGTACCCAGGCATGCCTGTGCATGTTAACACGGAAATACACAGCTGAACTCACACACCAACCATCACACCCACGCTGGCTTTGAGACACACCTGAACCCTACATGTCGTAGTTCATACTATAAGGAAAGTGGCTCCCAATGTCTCTAATAATGATAGTGTTTGCTTGCCCAGCCCAACTAGGATAGAGCAGCCATGACCTGAACCAAGATCGCATCTATAAAGCACATTTGAGCTAATCAAAGCATGGAGCATTACTACACTGCTCAAAAAAATAAAGGGAACACTTAAACAACACAATGTAACTCCAAGTCAATCACACTTCTGTGAAATCAAACTGTCCACTTAGGAAGCAACACTGATTGACAATAAATTTCACATGCTGTTGTGCAAATGGAATAGACAAAAGGTGGAAATTATAGGCAATTAGCAAGACACCCCCAAAAAAGGAATAGTTCTGCAGGTGGTGACCACAGACCACTTCTCAGTTCCTATGCTTCCTGGCTGATGTTTTGGTCACTTTTGAATGCTGGCGGTGCTTTCACTCTAGTGGTAGCATGAGACGGAGTCTACAACCCACACAAGTGGCTCAGGTAGTGCAGTTCATCCAGGATGGCACATCAATGCGAGCTGTGGCAAAAAGGTTTGCTGTGTCTGTCAGCGTAGTGTCCAGAGCATGGAGGCGCTACCAGGAGACAGGCCAGTACATCAGGAGACGTGGAGGAGGCCGTAGGAGGGCAACAACCCAGCAGCAGGACCGCTACCTCCGCCTTTGTGCAAGGAGGTGCACTGCCAGAGCCCTGCAAAATGACCTCCAGCAGGCCACAAATGTGCATGTGTCTGCTCAAACGGTCAGAAACAGACTCCATGAGGGTGGTATGAGGGCCCGACGTCCACAGGTGGGGGTTGTGCTTACAGCCCAACACCGTGCAGGACGTTTGGCATTTGCCAGAGAACACCAAGATTGGCAAATTCGCCACTGGCGCCCTGTGCTCTTCACAGATGAAAGCAGGTTCACACTGAGCACATGAGCACATGTGACAGACGTGACAGAGTCTGGAGACGCCGTGGAGAACGTTCTGCTGCCTGCAACATCCTCCAGCATGACCGGTTTGGCGGTGGGTCAGTCATGGTGTGGGGTGGCATATCTTTGTAGGGCCGCACAGCCCTCCATGTGCTCGCCAGAGGTAGCCTGACTGCCATTAGGTACCGAGATGAGATCCTCAGACCCCTTGTGAGACCATATTTTACATTTGTGGCCTGCTGGAGGTCATTTTGCAGGGCTCTGGCAGTGCACCTCCTTGCACAAAGGCGGAGGTAGCGGTCCTGCTGCTGGGTTGTTGCCCTCCTACGGCCTCCTCCACGTCTCCTGATGTACTGGCCTGTCTCCTGGTAGCGCCTCCATGCTCTGGACACTACGCTGACAGACACAGCAAACCTTTTTGCCACAGCTCGCATTGATGTGCCATCCTGGATGAACTGCACTACCTGAGCCACTTGTGTGGGTTGTAGACTCCGTCTCATGCTACCACTAGAGTGAAAGCACCGCCAGCATTCAAAAGTGACCAAAACATCAGCCAGGAAGCATAGGAACTGAGAAGTGGTCTGTGGTCACCACCTGCAGAACCATTCCTTTTTAGGGGTGTCTTGCTAATTGCCTATAATTTCCACCTTTTGTCTATTCCATTTGCACAACAGCATGTGAAATTTATTGTCAATCAGTGTTGCTTCCTAAGTGGACAGTTTGATTTCACAGAAGTGTGATTGACTTGGAGTTACATTGTGTTGTTTAAGTGTTCCCTTTATTTTTTTGAGCAGTGTATAATGCACTTTTCCTTTACACCCCCTATCGTTCTACTGGTTGGCTTCTTGTGGTCTCCCCAATGTTTAGTCGGACTGAACAGTGACTAAACATTGGTTAGATAATTAGCTAATGAGCTCTGTGCTGTGTTTACCGATGAGCGCAGCCCAGTTCTCCCATAATCAACTAATGAGCCAACCATCCATATCTTATCCAAACAAACTAGCTTACTTATTAACCCAATGTGTCCCGCCGTAACGCTGGCGCGTGTTGGACTTCTAACCCCTTTTAACCATTGTGTGTTTGAGCTACAGACGTGTATTTCTTCTGCGTCCGTAGATACCAACCATTAGTATGTGTGCATAGCGGGGCCTGAGCTACAGACGTGTATTTCTTCTGCGTCCGTAGATACCAACCATTAGTATGTGTGCATAGCGGGGCCTGAGCTACAGACGTGTATTTCTTCTGCGTCCGTAGATACCAACCATTAGTATGTGTGCATAGCGGGGCCTGAGCTACAGACGTGTATTTCTTCTGCGTCCGTAGATACCAACCATTAGTATGTGTGCATAGCGGGGCCTGAGCTACAGTGGTGTTTGTGAGACAAGGGCAGATCCTGAAGGGGCCTGGGGCTGGGTCCTTTTTACAAAAACATCTGTAGAGTGAGAATGGTTTGAGCTACAAACGACTAAAAGCGATCTGTGAAAAGCTGAGACTGGAACAAGTTTTGCTCTATGACGCTCACAAGCTACACAAGAGATGTTAGAAGGTGAGGGTTCTTCTGTATAGAAGATCATAGGAAATCCCAGGACATAGTGTCTATAATACTGTAAGGGGCTCTTCTATATAGAAGATCATAGTAAATCCCAGGCCATAGTGTCTATAATACTGTAAGGGGCTCTTCTGTATAGAAGATCATAGGAAATCCCAGGACATAGTGTCTATAATACTGTAAGGGGCTCTTCTGTATAGAAGTTGGCTCCAATTAAGCGGCGTCAACAGGGTATGGCATGGCGTTGCAAAATGGAGTGATAATCTTCCTTCTTCAAGATCCCTTTTACCCTCCCTTTTACAAATCTCCCACTTTACCAGCACCAAAGCACCCCCAAACCATCACATTGCCTCCACTATCTTGACAGATGGCATCAAGCACTCCTCAAGCATCTTTTCATTTTTTCTGCATCTCACGAATGTTCTTCTTTGTGATCTGAATACCTCAAACTTAGATTAGTCTGTCCGTAACACTTTTTTTCCAATCTTCCTATTTCCAGTGTCTGTGTTCTTTTGCCCATCTTAATCTTTATTTTTATTGGCCAGTCTGATATATGTCTTTTTCTTTGCAACTCTGCCTAGAAGGCCAGCATCCCGGAGTCGGCTCTTCACTGTTGACGTATAATACTGTACGGGGCTCTTCTGTATAGAAGATCATAGGAAATCCCAGGCCATCGTGTCTATAATATTGTAAGGGGTTCTTCTGTATAGAAGATCACATGAAATCCCAGGACATAGTGTCTATAATACTGTAAGGGGCTCTTCTATATAGAAGACCATAGGAAATCCCAGGACATAGTGTCTATAATACTGTAAGGGGCTCTTCTATATAGAAGATCATAGGAAATCCCAGGACATGGTGTCTATAATACTGTAAGAGGCTCTTCTATATAGAAGATCATAGGAAATCCCAGGACATAGTGTCTATAATACTGTAAGGGGCTCTTCTATATAGAAGATCATAGGAAATCCCAGGACATGGTGTCTATAATACTGTAAGAGGCTCTTCTATATAGAAGATCATAGGAAATCCCAGGACATAGTGTCTATAATACTGTAAGGGGCTCTTCTATATAGAAGATCATAGGAAATCCCAGGACATAGTGTCTATAATACTGTAAGGGGCTCTTCTATATAGAAGATCATAGGAAATCCCAGGACATAGTGTCTATAATACTGTAAGGGGCTCTTCTATATAGAAGATCATAGGAAATCCCAGGACATAGTGTCTATAATACTGTAAGGGGCTCTTCTATATAGAAGATCATAGGAAATCCCAGGACATAGTGTCTATAATACTGTAAGGGGCTCTTCTATATAGAAGATCATAGGAAATCCCAGGACATAGTGTCTATAATACTGTAAGGGGTTCTTCTATATAGAAGATCATAGGAAATCCCAGGACATAGTGTCTATAATACGCTCACATACTGTAGTTGCTGTCACACACTCCAAACTGCATACAGTTGTCACTGATTAGTTGGATATTCATTTCCCAGTGAGCAAATTTCTGTACTTACAGCTTCCATCTAAATTAATTTGTATTACTTTTTTGCTTTGTGGGAAATGTTTTTTTACATTGCTATTTGTCAATGAATGCAGCTGTTCATGTCAAATAGTGTTGTGTTCTATTGTGCCCCTGGTTGTCCTGAAAGGAAAATGGTGAAACACTTCATTGTGAGGCTAAATGTAAGCGCTGCACATGCAGATAAATGAAAGTCAGATAAATGAAATGTATTTTTGCTGTGGTCTTGGGACCGGCAGCATCTTTAGTCGTATGATTTCAACAAATCCACTCTCTCAAAAACTCTTAAGGCTGGTTCCTGGCCACAGATAAAGCCTAGTTCTAGAATAAAAATCTATTCCAATGGAGAATCTCCATTACATTTTAGAAGACTGTAGTACAGATGTCACAGCTGTATTTATTTCAACTGTATTTCACAGCTGTATTTCAACTGTGACTTATACAGTTGTTTATGTCCTATCTCAAACCTTGAGGATACAAGTGAATTTCATTCATCTCCCTTTCTGAGTTGACTGTTCAAATCAAAGTAACCCTAAGTCTACTTGGTACATATCCACATGCCAACACACTAACGCATTAGCTTGTTGGCTCCAATTAGCGTTAGCCCCAGTGTTATAGAGTAGAGCTGGAAATGTGACTCACCGGGTCTTTAGCTTGTTGCGCTAGCACAGCGTAGGTTGAGATCCTGCTGCACAGGCATTTAGTGTGGACGGCGGCAGACGTGAGTGTTTGGCAGCCCTCTGTGTCCCAGTTCTTAGCGCCAGCTTCCCTGGAGATGGGAGAAACACGGACACACACAGTGAGTGAGACACACACACATACCATCACATTACAGCATACAGATGCACTCAAACAAAAAGTGAGAGTGAGAGAGAGAGAGAGAGAGAGAGAGAGAGAGAGAGAGAGAGAGAGAGAGAGAGAGAGAGAGAGAGAGAGAGAGAGAGAGTGAGAGAAAGAGAGAGAGAGCGAGAGAGAGAGGCTGGGTACTCATTGACCACATTGAGCTGTATTGTGCTGTAGAGACCACTCTGACAGGGACAGACAGACCCCCATGAACACTTCATTTCTTCTCTCCATCCTTTACCCATGTATTCATCCCTCTATCCTCCATACCTCCATATACACTACCGTTCAAAAGTGTGGGGTCACTTAGAAATGTCCTTGTTTTCCATGAAAACATACATGAAATGAGTTGCAAAATGAATAGGAAATATAGTCAAGACGTTGACAAGGTTATAAATAATGATTTTAAATTGAAATAATATTTGTGTCCTTCAAACTTTGCTTCCGTCAAAGAATCCTCCATTTGCAGCAATTACAGCCTTGCAGACCTTTGGCATTCTAGTTGTCAATTTGTTGAGGTAGTCTGAAGAGATTTCACCCCATGCTTCCTGAAGCACCTCCCACAAGTTGGATTGGCTTGATGGGCACTTCTTACGTACCATACGGTCAAGCTGCTCCCACAACAGCTCAATAGGGTTGAGATCCGGTGACCGTGAGGCCACTCCATTATAGACAGAATACCAGCTGACTGCTTTTTACCTAACTAGTTATTGCATAGTTTGGAGCTGTGCTTTGGGTCATTGTCCTGTTGTAGGAGGAAATTGGCTCCAATTAAGCGGCGTCAACAGGGTATGGCATGGCGTTGCAAAATGGAGTGATAATCTTCCTTCTTCAAGATCCCTTTTACCCTCCCTTTTACAAATCTCCCACTTTACCAGCACCAAAGCACCCCCAAACCATCACATTGCCTCCACTATGCTTGACAGATGGCATCAAGCACTCCTCAAGCATCTTTTCATTTTTTCTGCATCTCACGAATGTTCTTCTTTGTGATCTGAATACCTCAAACTTAGATTAGTCTGTCCGTAACACTTTTTTTCCAATCTTCCTCTTTCCAGTGTCTGTGTTCTTTTGCCCATCTTAATCTTTATTTTTATTGGCCAGTCTGAGATATGGCTTTTTCTT
Source organism: Salvelinus namaycush (assembly GCF_016432855.1). Classification (NCBI taxonomy): domain Eukaryota; kingdom Metazoa; phylum Chordata; class Actinopteri; order Salmoniformes; family Salmonidae; genus Salvelinus; species Salvelinus namaycush. Next base: position 21,124,154 of record NC_052333.1, on the reverse strand, counting down.
TGCAACTCTGCCTAGAAGGCCAGCATCCCGGAGTCGGCTCTTCACTGTTGACGTTGAGACTGGTGTTTTGCGGGTATTATTTAATGAAGCTGCCAGTTGAGGACTTGTGAGGCGTCTGTTTCTCAAACTAGACACTCTAATGTACTTGTCCTCTTACTCAGTTGTGCACCGAGGACTCCCACTATTCTGGTTAGAGCCAGTTTGCGCTGTTCTGTGAAGGGAGTAGTATAAAGCGTTGTATGAGATCTTCAGTTTATTGGCAATTTCTCGCATGGAAAAGCCTTCATTTCTCAGAACAAGAATAGACTGATGAAGTTTCAGAGGAAAGTTCTTTGTTTCTGGCCATTTTGAGCCTGTAATCGAACCCAGATGCTCCAGATACTCAACTTGTCTAAAGAAGGCCAGATTTATTGCTTCTTTAATCAGAACAACAGTTTTCAGCTGTGCAAACATAATTGCAAAAGGGTTTTCTAATGATCAATTAGCCTTTTAAAATGATAAACTTGGATTAGCTAACACAACGTGCCATTGGAACACAGGAGTGATGGCTGCTGAAATTGGGCCTCTGTACGCCTATGTAGATATTCCATTAAATATCAGCCTTTAGTCATTTACAACATTAACAACGTCTACACTGTATTTCTGATCAATTTTATGTTATTTTAATGGACAAAAAATGTACTTTTCTTCCAAAAACAAGGACATTTCTAAGTGATCCCAACTTTTGAAAAGTAGTGTATATCTCTCATTTAGTAATGAAAAGTGTGATGTGGAGGTCGATCAACGGGAACATTCACATTCTCTAATTGAACTAATGACTAACCTTACAGCCATCGACACACACCAACCATGTGCTCTAGCCTGGCTTTACTACACATGACTGTACACATGTCTGTTGCAGAAGTTGTTACAGTTACAGCAGTGATATGAACCTTCAGATAAATGAGTGACACTAATTGGACTAACCACCACCCTGTCTGTGGCACTTCAACTAATGCCAGTGTGTGAACAGTTATGACACTGATATGAACCTTTATACAGCTATTTTAGAGTGTTGTGTATGCTCAGCCCCTGACAATAACTGAACTAATTATCAGTCCCCTCACAGGACCTGATGTATAATTATTGACAGTTGAAACAGTACTGAGTGTACTGTCTGTCAGCTATATTATAGCTGAAGAGTTCTTTTCCATCAACTCCTCTGATAGCACCGCCACCAAACACTGACTGATAGGCAGAGGAGATAAACAGGACGCAGTGTTCTTGTTCATAAGGGGTTGCTAATAAAGAAGTATTTTCCTAATCAACTTCTATTGTCCCTCATGAGCCCTGCGATGGTGAATGTCCTTCATATTTCTAGTTTGCAGTTGGAAAGTGTGGTAGAGACAAATCAATTTCCCTCAACATCTTTTTGATTCAAGAAAACACTTTCCTTCTAAATGATATTTTAAAGCTGAACTAGGTCGAAGCCAACTGTGGAGGGGCCCTAGAGTTGGAAGATCCCCAGCTGTGAGAGCATGGTCTGGGGCCACATGGCATCAGTCTGCAGCCTGGTATGGGACAGATGGATAGTATGCTGTGAAAAATGGCATTCCACCTGCTAGAGGTTATAATCTGGACGTTGGCATATTCCACTGAGGTTACAGTGCTCCACAGGGAGACACATTGCATGCGCCGAATGCACGCACGCGCGCACACACACACACAAACACACACATGCACACACACACACCCGCACACATACACAAACACTGCTGGTTTTGTCTCCCCAGTGAGAGGGGGCCCAGATTGACATATAATCAGTGATTATCAGCGGTTTGCTGGCCTGAATTTGGATAGGCAGTGTGTGTGTCTGCCTATTGTACAACAATGCCATAGACAGAAGGGGGATGAACGAGCCATGACCCGTTATGTGGGACATGTCATAGTAGATACATGTTGTAGGTACACATGGAAAGCTATTCGGTAGTGTGCCTACGTGTGTGAGCCTGCGTGTGCCACCGAGTACCTTAAATGAACAGACCCAAAACGCACAATTATGCCTAGCAGCGCTTTGAGAGATAACAGTCTACCAGGAACACTAATCAATATGTGGAGTTGAGAGTATCATTAATGCAGGTAGAATCTTCCAGTAAGAACAGACCTAGAACCAGCTCGGGCCGATTCCGGTGAGAGTTATCTGGTCCAAATGTATTACTTGGGGCTCGGGCTTTATATAATTAACATTTAATTATTTATACATTTTTTCATATTTTTTCATTGTTTCTCTGATCAAAAAATAACATTTAAATGAAATTATTTAAGAGTCCTGTTTAAGTTATATTTGAGTATTTTGATACTTTGTGCAAGGCAATTGATAAGCATTAACAACTATATGGATGGGGCCTCCCGAGTGGCACAGTGGTTTAAGACACTTCTACAGATGCTGGTTCGATGCCCGTGCCGGCCGGGACCGGGAGACCCATGAGGCGACGCACAATTGGCCCAGCGTCATCCAGATTAGGGGAGAGTTTGGCCGGCCGTGATGTCCTTGTCCCATCGTGCTGTAGCAACTCCTGTGGCGGGCCAGGCGCATGCATGCTGAAACGATCATCAGGTGTACGGTGGTTCCTCTGACACATTGGCTGGGTTGTGTTTCGGGGGACGCACAGCTCTTGACCTTTGCCTCTCCCGAGGCCATACGGGAGTTGCAGCGATGGGACAAGACAATTGGATATGACGAAAAGGGGGTAATTTGTATGTATAATAGTCATATTTAAAATGACAAAATCGGGTAAATTTTTATACATTTATTTAAATTTGCATCGGGCCGCTTCTGGGGGGATTCTGGTAAGATGCCAGCAAAGCCCGCTGAATTCCAGTTGACGGAAACGGCCTGATGTACTTGGGCTGATTCTGGGCAGTCATTCCCTTCTGATTCCGCGCCGAGTCCGACACCGGATTCTGGGCCAATTCACACAGTCCCGGCCACCTAGAAGAGGGCCGCTCTGGGTTGATTCCTCATTGCTAGCTGGGGGGGTTAAGGTTTGGGACAGGCTTAAAACAAAAATATCAAAAAACTTTCTATAACTGGATTTAAAAATACAAACTTTGGAACCGAGGGAGATGCTTATGCCCATCTGCCACAACACCTTAATAAAACCGAAAACTACTTGAAGCTAACAGTGCTCACGGTTGCCTCTAGTGGCTGGTTTCCACGTCATCTCCCGATGTCCTCAGACATTGATTGACGTCGAATACTGGCTTGTATCACGGGTGACCGGGCACAGCTGACTCATACTGATTATACACACACGCACGCACGCACGCACGCACCCTAACGCCTAACCCTAAACCTAACCCAAACCAGTACTCTTACCCGAACCCTAACAACAAAAACCTGACCTTAACCATAACCATAAACCTAGCCCTAGCTCCTAACCCTAAGCCAAAAACTAACCCTTGCTCCTAACTCTAACCCTTAACGTAATTCTAACCATAACACTAATCCTAACCTTAACCCTAAACCCCCTAGAAATAGCATTTGACCACGTGGGGACTAACAAAAATTTCCCCAGTTGGTCAAATTTTGTTTGTTTACTTCTGGTCCCCACAAGAATAGTTAAACACGTACACACATACACACACACACACACACACACACACATACACACACACACACCCTTCAACATGAACTATAAACAGAGATGTGTTCACTCATACATACAAGCCAGAATATCAGTATATATCGAGCCATATGGGCCTTATCAGTCTACATGCATAAATAATTATTAGGACAGATGGAGAGAAATGTGTCTTGCTGGGTTATGCATGGTGTCCCAATTCTTATCACACGCACACACGCACAGATATGAACATATAAACACACATACGCACACTAGCACACACACTTGCCCATAAGCAAAACATGTAATACTCTGTGTAACTTAAGGGGTTTGTGTGTGTGTGTGTATGTCTGTGTGTCTGTGTGTTGTCTGCTGGCTCACAGTGGGGTGTCTGCAGGATAAATCAGAGGAACACTAAGTGATCCCTATTTGGAGAGGAAAGCATAAAATTACTCTTGACATCTACAAATTCAGGAGTAAAAATGTGATTAACAAATCGCATAATAAGTTGCATGGATTAATTCCGTGTTCAATAACAGTGGTTAACATTTGAATGACTTCCCCATCTCTGTACCCCACACATACCATTATCTGTATGGTCCCTCAATCGAGTAGTGCATTTTAAGCACAGATTCAACCACGAAGATCAGAGAGGTTTTTCAACATTTCAAAAAAAAAAAGGGCACCGATTGGTAGATGTTTAAAAATAATAAGTGCAGACGATGAAAAACCCTTTCCCGTTAAGTTAGTAATTAGGCTTTGGATAGTGTATCAATATACCCAGTCACTACAAATATACTGCCGTCCTTCCTAACTCAGTTGCTGGAGAGGAAGGCAGCCGCTCAGGGATTTCACCATGAGGCCAATGGTGATTTAAAAAAAGTTACAGAGTTGAATGATTATGAAACGAGAAAACTGACATAAATGACAGAGTGAAAAAAAGGAAGCCTGTATAGAATACAAATATTCCAAAACATGCATCCTGTTTGCAACAAGGCTTTTAGGTAATGTGGCAAATAAATTAACCTTTTGTCCTGAATACAAAGCGTTAGGTTTGTCGAAAATCCAACACAACACATTACTGTGTACCACTCTTCATATTTTCAAGCATGGTGGTGGCTGCATCATGTTATGGGAATGCTTGTCATCGGCAAGGACTCTGGAGTTTTTTAGGATAAAAACAGCTATAAGTTCAGGCAACATCCTAGAGGAAAACCTGGTTAAGTATGCTTTCCAACAGACACTGGGAGACAAATTCACCTTTCAGCATGACAATAACCTAAAACACAAGGCCAAATCCACACTGGAGTTGCTTTCAAGATGACATTGAATGTTCCCGAGCGGCCTAATTACAGTTTGAAAACGGCTAGAAAATCTATGGCAAAGCTTGAAAATAGCTGTCTAGCAATGATCGACAATCAACTTGACAGAGCTTGAAGAATTTTACAAATACTAATATGCAAATATTGTACAATCCAGGTGTGCAAAGCTCAGAGACTTACCCAAAAAGACTCCCAGGTGCTGCTATAAAGTATTAACCCAGGGGTGTAATACTTACTGTTTGTCAATTAAATATTTTTGTATTAAAGTTTTTCAAAATTTGCAAACATTTTGAAAAACCTGTTTCCACTTTGTCATCATAGGTTATTGTGTGTAAATGAGTGAGAGAGAAAAAATGTATTTAATAAATGTTGAAATTCAGGCTGTAACACAACAAAATGTGGAATATGTCAAGGGGTATGAATACTTCCTGAAGGCACTGTAGATAAAGCGCCTCATTGCCAAAATCCCAAAGTATCCCTTCAAGGTATATTGACACTTTCCAATATTTTGTTTTAGGTCACCAATAAAGCTTGAATGGAAGCTTACCGCTTATTATTAAATCTAGCGATTAAATCCTAATTTGACGATGAGGGACTTTTGAGGTTTAAATGGTGAGTAGACAGATTGAATTGATTTAAACTGGTTTTGTTAGACCTGAGGAGAAAGTCTGATTTTGACACATTAACTCCATATTTAGCTTGCATGTATTACAGTGCCTTACATTTTGTTTAACCTTACTTAATTTTTGACCTTTCACCTCTTTTTCACCTATTTTCCTTCAGATCAGAGAGAGAGAAAGACAGTCAGAGAGAGAAAGAGAAAGAAAGAGAGAAAGCGAGTGAGTGAGAGAGAAAGGGAGAGGGAGAGAGAGAGCGAGAGAGAGATGGGGGATATATAGAGGGAGAGAGAGAGCGAGAGAGAGATGGGGATATATAGAGGGAGAGTAGGTGGAAAATCTAAAGAAGGGTCAGTGGTGGAAAAAGTACTGTCACACTTGAGTAAAAGTAAAGATACCATAATAGAAAATGACTCAAGTAAAAGTGAATATCACCCAGTGAAATATCACTTGATTGCTTAAATATACTTAAGTATCAAAAGTAAAAGTATGAATCATACATTAGGTACATTATTTTCTCGTGAAATAAAAGTAAAAGTTGTCAAAAATAGTACTACTTAAATACTACTTAAGTAGTAGGCCTACTTAAGTAGTACTACTGTCTTAAGTCAAATCGGAGGGCCTGTGGTCCGGACGTCTGGCAGTCTCTATGGGGGTGCCAAAGGGTTCAATTCTCGGGCCGACTCTCTTTTTTGTATACATCAATGATGTCGCTTTCGCTGCTGGTGATTCTCTGATCCACCTCTACGCAGACGACACCATTCTGTATAAATCTGGCCCTTCGTTGGTCACTGTTTTAACTAACCTCCAGATGAGATTCAATGCCATACAACTCTCCTTCCGTGGCCTCCAACTGCTCTTAAATGCAAGTAAAACTAAATGCATGCTCTTCAACCGATCGCTGCCCGCAACTGCCCGCCCGTCCAGCATCACTACTCTGGACGGTTCTGACTTAGAATATGTGGACAACTACAAATAGCTAGGTGTCTGGTTAGACTGTAAACTCTCCTTCCAGACTCACATAAAGCATCTCCAATCCAAAATTAAATCTAGAATCGGCTTCCTATTTCGCAACAAAGCATCCTTCACTCATGCTGCCAAACATACCCTCGTAAAACTGACCATCCTACCGATCCTCGACTTCGGCGATGTCAGTTACAAAATAGCCTCCAACACTCTACTCAACAAATTGGATGCAGTCTATCACAGTGCCATCCGTTTTGTCACCAAAGCTCCATATACTACCCACCACTGCGACCTGTATGCTCTCGTTGGCTGGCCCTCGCGTCATACTTGTCGCCAAACCCACTGGCTCCAGGTCATCTACAATTCTCTGCTAGGCCTTATCTCAACTCACTGGTCACCATAGCAGCACCCACCCGTAGCACGCGCTCCAGCAGGTATATCTCACTGGTCACCCCCAAAGCCAATTCTTCCTTTGGCCGCCTCTCCTTCCAGTTCTCTGCTGCCAATGACTGGAACGAACTGCAAAAATCTCTGAAGCTGGAGACTCTTACCTCCCTCACTAGCTTTAAGCACCAGCTGTCAGAGCAGCTCACAGATCACTGCACCTGTACATTGCTCATCTGTAAATAGCCCATCCAATCTACCTCATCCCCATACTGTATTTATTTATTTATTTTGCTCCTTTGCACCCCAGTATCTCAAATTGCACATTCATCTTCTGCACATCCTACCATTCCAGTGTTTAATTGCTATAATGTAATTACTTTGCCACCATGGCCTATTTCTTGCCTTACCTCTCTTATTCTACCTCATTTGCACATGCTGTATATAGATTTTTCTACTGTATTATTGATTGTATGTTTGTTTATTCCATGTGTAACTTTGTGTTGTTGTATGTGTCGAACTGCTTTGCTTTATCTTGGCCAGGTCGCAGTTGCAAATGAGAACTTGTTCTCAACTAGCCTACCTGGTTAAATAAAAGTGAAATAAAAAAAGTACTTTACACCACTGTGAAGGGTCTATGGTGAGGTGATACGGGGCAGGTAGTCTAGCAGTTAGACTACCTAACTGATCAGGGTGTTAGAGGGTCTATGGTGAGGTGATCAGGGTGTTAGAGGGACTATGGTGAGGTGATCAGGGTGTTGAAGGGTCACAAACCTTACATATATGACTTTAGTAGTAACTAGGGTCAGAAATACAGTGCTGTGAAAAAGTATTTGCCCCTTTCTGATTCTCTATTTTTTGCATATTTTTGATACTGAATGTTATCAGATCTTCAACCAAAACCTAATATTAGATACAGGGAACCTGAGTGAACAAATACAACAACAATTGGATACTTATTGTATTTATTTAATCAACAAAGTTATGCAACGCCCTGTGTGAAAAAGACCCTGTGTGAAAAAGACCCTGTGTGAAAAAGACCCTGTGTGAAAAAGTAATGGCCCACGTCCACTCAATAACTGGTTGTGCCACATTTAGCTGCAATGACTGCAACCAAATGCTTCCTGTAGTTACTTACAATGACGGTCTACACCGGCCAAACCCGGATGACGCTGGGCCAATTGTGCGCCACCCTATGGGACTCCCAATAACGGCCAGTTGTGATACAGCCTGGATTTGAACCAGGGTGTCTGTAGTGACGCCTCTGGCACTGAGATGCAGTGCCTTAGACTACTGCGTCAATCAGGATCCCTTTGCAGAATGTCAAACACTTTTGTTTTACTACATGAATCAATATGTGTTATTTTATAGTTTTGATGTCTTCATTACTTTTCTACAATGTAGAAAATAGTTTAAAAAAAGAAAACCTCTTGAATCATTAGGTGTGTCCAAACTTTTGACTGATACTGGATAGAATACAGTAAATAGCATACAGTATATAGGATAAAGTATACATGATAAAGTATATAGGATATATGATATAGGATATAATATCTGGTATATAGGATTTAGAATATAGGCCATAGAATATAAGATGTAGGATATAGGATAGGATATAGAATACATGATATAGGATACAGAATATAGGATACTTAATAGAATATATAGGATATAGCATTTAGGATATGAAATTTAAGATATAAGATATATGATATATGATAAATTATACAGGATATAGAATATAGGATACCGAATATAAGATATGTGATATAGGATACAGTATATGGGATATAAGATACAGTATATAGGACACAGTATATAGGATACACTACATAGAGTATGGGATACAGGAAAAAGGGTATAGGACACAGGAAAAAGGGTATAGGACACAGTATATAGGGTATAGGATACATTATATAGGGTATAGGATACATGATATAGGGTATAGGATACAGGATATAGGGCATAGGATACAGTATATAGGGTATAGGATACAGGATATAGGATACATGATATAGAGCATATGATACAGTATGCAGGGCACATAATGCAGGATATAGGGTATAGGATACAGGATATAGGGTATAGGACACAGGATATAGAGTATAGGATACAGTATATAGGGTTTAGGATACATGATATAGAATAGAGTATATAGGGTATAGGATACAGGATATATGATACAGCATATATGATACAGGATACAGGATATAGTGTATAGGATACAGGATATAGGATACAGTATATAGGATATATGATACAGTATATAGGATATAGGATACAGTATATATGATACAGGATATACAGTAGGATACAGTGTAAAGGATACAGTACATAGGATATATGATACAGTATATAGGATCCTCGATATACAGTAGGATACAGTGTAACGGCTACAGTACATAGGATATATGATACAGTACATAGGGTATAGGATACAGTATATAGGATACAGTATATATAATATAGTATATAGCATATATGGTAAATGATAAAGGATATATGATACAGTATTTAGGATATATGATACAGTATATATAGGATATAGGGTATAGGGTAACGTCAGGATGGCAGAGAGGTTAAGAAGGAGCGAGAGGAGTGGAGTGAGGTAGATCTGGGGAGTTGATGGAGGAGGAGAGAGGCGTTAGGGAAGGAGTGGAGTGGGGTAGATCTGGGGAGTTGAGGGAGGAGGAGAGAGGCGTTAGGGAAGGAGTGGAGTGGGGTAGATCTGGGGAGTTGAGGGAGGAGGAGAGAGGCGTTAGGGAAGGAGTGGAGTGGGGTAGATCTGGGGAGTTGAGGGAGGAGGAGAGAGGAGGAGTAAAAGGAGAGGTAGAGATAACTCAAAGATAACTAGATTTACGTAAACCATTCTTTGATGTGCTGTCTGTCAGTGTTTCATCCTTATAACACTTGGTATGGGTTTGGGATAAAAGGATGGGATGTTGTGTGCTCTGTATGTCTTCCCTGTCAGTCTGGAGGAGAGTTTGGGGGATGTGACTAAGCATGGCATTAAGTCACTGGAACAAATCTTCAGATGACACAAATCGCCTTGCGTCACTCTGCTTTTAGCAAGCCACGCTAGCTACCTAAACACAGGGAAAGCACGCACACACACAGGCCGACATAGACCGACACACAAACACACACTCAGACAGGCATTTAACATGGAACAAGCTTTCGACATGTGGCGTCTCCTAAACATGCATGTTAGCATGAGTGTCTGATTCTGAGCGAGTGTGTGTGTGATTCTGAGCGTGTGTATGTGATGCTGAGCGTGTGTGTATGTGATTCTGAGCATGTGTGTATGTGATTCTGAGCGTGTGTGTTTGTGATTCTGAGCGAGTGTGTGTGTGTGATTCTGAGCGCGTGTGTATGTGATTCTGAGCGTGTGTGTATGTGATTCTGAGCATGTGTGTATGTGATTCTGAGCGTGTGTGTGTGATTCTGAGCGTGTGTGTGATTCTGAGCGTGTGTGTGATTCTGAGCGAGTGTGTGTGTGATTCTGAGCGAGTGTGTGTGTGTGATTCTGAGCGCGTGTGTATGTGATTCTGAGCGTGTGTGTGTGATTCTGAGCGCGTGTGTATGTGATTCTGAGCGTGTGTGTGTGTGATTCTGAGCGCGTGTGTATGTGATTCTGAGCGTGTGTGTGTGTGATTCTGAGCGCGTGTGTATGTGATTCTGAGAGTGTGTGTGTGTGTGATTCTGAGCGGGTGTGTATGTGATTCTGAGCGAGTGTGTGTGTGATTCTGAGCGTGTGTATGTGATGCTGAGCGTGTGTGTATGTGATTCTGAGCGTGTGTGTATGTGATTCTGAGCGTGTGTATGTGATTCTGAGCATGTGTGTATGTGATTCTGAGCGTGTGTGTGTGATTCTGAGCATGTGTGTATGTGATTCTGAGCGTGTGTGTGTGATTCTGAGTGTGTGTGTGATTCTGAGCGTGTGTGTGATTCTGAGCGAGTGTGTGTGTGATTCTGAGCGAGTGTGTGTGTGTGATTCTGAGCGCGTGTGTATGTGATTCTGAGCGTGTGTGTGTGTGTGATTCTGAGCGCGTGTGTATGTGATTCTGAGCGTGTGTGTGTGTGATTCTGAGCGCGTGTGTATGTGATTCTGAGCGTGTGTGTGTGTGTGATTCTGAGCGAGTGTGTGTGTGTGATTCTGAGCGTGTGTGTGTGTGTGATTCTGAGCGTGTGTGTGTGTGTGATTCTGAGCGTGTGTGAACATGTACAGTGTGCGCTTATATCTGACCTATATATGGCTGCAACACAGCTGTACAGAACCCATGCAGAGCACAACATGTGAACTATCACTCTCAGTCACATAGCTTAATGCATGAGGAAATTAAATGAAGCCGAATACAACAGGTGTAGACCTTACAGTGAAATGCTTACTTACAAGCCCTTAACCGACAATGCAGTTTTAATAAAATTAAGTGTTAATTAAAAATAGATAAGTAAAAAATAAAAACAATAATTAAACAGCAGCAGTAAAATAACAGTAGCGAGGCTATTTACAGGGGGTACCGGTACAGAGTCAATGTGTGGGGGCACAGGTTAGTTGAGGTAATGGTGGTAACATGTACATGTAGGTAGAGTTAAAGTGATTATGCATAGATAATAATCAGGGAGTAGCAGCAGCGTAAAAGAGGCGGTGGGGGGACGACGACAATGTAAATAGTCTAGGTAGCCATTTGATTAGCTGTTCAGGAGTCTTATGGCTTGGGAGTAGAAGCTGTTAAGAAGCATTTTGGACCTAGACTTGGCGCTCCGGTACCGCTTGCCATATGGTGGAAGAGAGAACAGTGTATGACTAGGGTGGCTGGAGTCTTTGACAATTTTTAAGCCTTCCTCTGACACCACCTGGCATTCCTCTGACACCTCCTCTTGGCTCCAGTCATGTACTTGGCAGTATGTTTGGCATCAGTAATGTACTTGGCAGTAAGCACTACCCTCTGTAGTGCCTTGCGGTTGGAGGCCAAGCAGTTGCCATACCAGGCAGTGATGCAACTAGACAGGATGCTCTCGATGGTGCAGCTGTATAACTTTTTGAGGATCTGAGAACCCATGCAAAATCTTTTCAGTCTCCAGAGGGGGAATAGGCTTTGCCGTGCCCTTTTAACTGTCTTGGTGTGTTTGGACCATGATAATTTGATGGTGATGTGGACAGCAAGGAACTTGAAGCTCTCAACCTGCTCCATTACAGCCCCGTCGATGAGAATGGGGGTGTCCTCAGTCCTCGTTTTCCTGTAGTCCACAATCATCTCCTCTGTCTTGATCACGATGAGGGAGAGGTTGTTGTCCTGGCACCACACGGCCAGGTCTCTGCTCTCCTCCCTATAGGCTTTATCATCATTGCTGGTGATCAGGCCTACTACCACTGTTCTGTCGTCAGCAAACTTAATGATGGTGTTGGAGTTGTGCCTGGCCATGCAGCAATGGGAGAACATGGAGTACAGGAGGGGACTGAGCACGCACCCTTGAGGAACCAACGTGTTGAAGATCAGCATGGCAGATGTGCTGTTACCTACCCTCACCACCTGGGGGTGGCCCGTCAGGAAGTCCAGGATCCAGTTGCAGAGGGAGCTGTTTAGTCCCAGGGTCCTTAACTTAGTGATGAGCTTTGAGGTCACTATGGTGTTGAACACTGAGCTGTAGTCAATGAATAGCATTCTCACATAGGAGTTCCTTTGGTTCAGGTGGAAAAGGGCAGTGTGGAATGCAATAGAGATTGCATCATCTGTGGATCTGTTGGTGCGGTATGCAAATTGGAGTGGGTCTAGGGTTTCTGGGATAATGGTGTTGATGTGAGCCATGACCAGCCTTTCAAAGCACTTCATGGATACAGATGTGTGCTACGGGTCGGTAGTCATTTAGGCAGGTTACCTTTGTGTTCTTGGGCACAGGGACTATGGTGGTCTGCTTGAAACATGTTGGTATTACAGACAAAGTCAGGGACAGGTTGAAAATGTCAGTGAAGACACTTGCCAGTTGGTAAGCGCATTCTCGGAATACACGTCCTGGTAATCCGTCTGGCACTGCGGCCTTGTGAATGTTTACCTGTTTAAAGGTCTTACATCGGCAACGGAGAGCAAAACTAAAACCAACTTAAAGGTAAGAGCGCTAACTGTTGCCCCTAGTGGAGGGTTTCCGTGTCATCTTCCGACGTCATCACACATGGATGGACGTTCAATACTGACTTGTTTCACGGTTGACTTGCCTGCTCTCCTACATCTCGTGTAGGAGTGCTTTGTCACCACAACCTCCTGCTCCTGGCCTTTGGTCCCGGCCGATCTAGGCTAATTGCTCACTCCTAAGCCTCTTTAGAGGGATTAGCTATCTGCCTGGTGTGCTAGCTAACCTAGAGAAGAGCAAAGGAACACCGGTTGCCGTCAGATCCATAGACTTTGGCAACCTATACTCCATGTTGGCACCAAAGTATCCGTGGCAACAACTCATTTGGATTCTAACTACATTTAAACTTTTGTACGAACAAGATACAATTTAACATCTCTTTTAGCATGGTGAAGTTGTTAATTACACATTGGATGGTGTATCAATACACCCAGTTACTACAAAGATACAGACATTCTTCCTAACTCGGTTGCCCGAAGAGGAAGGAAACCGCTCAGGGATTTCACAATGAGGCTAAGGGTGACTTTAAAACAGTTACAGAGTTTAATGGCTGTGATAGGAGAAAACTGAGGTTGGATCAACAACATTGTAGTTACTCCAAAATACTAACCCAATTGACAGAGTGAAAAGAACAAAGCCTGTACAGAATATAAATATTCCCAAAAATATATCCTGTCTGCCATAAGGCACAAAACAATTTGGCAAAGCAATTCACTTTCTATCCTGAATACAAAGTGTTGTGTTTGGGGCAAATCCAATACAACACATTACTGAATACCACTCTCCATATTTATAAGCATAGTGGTGGCTGCATCATGTTATGGGTGCGCTTGTAATTGTTAAGGGCTGGGGCGTTTTTCAGGATAAAACATAAATGGAATGGCGCTAAGCACATGCAAAATGCTAGAGGAAAAACTGGTTCAGTCTGCTTTCCACCAGACACTGGGAGATTAATTCACCTTTCAGCAGGACAATAACCGAAAATACAAGGCCAAATCTATGCTGGAGTTGCTTACCAAGAAGACAGTGAATGTTCCTGAGAGGCATGTTACAGTTTTGATTTAAATCTACTTGAAAATCTTGCACAATCCAGGTGTGGAAAGCTCTTAGAGACTTACCCAGAAAAACTCTCCTTGTCAATAACACATATGCTCACACAAGAGACAAGACAACTACATGTAATGCAAGAAAATAGGTCTAAAAGTGCTGTAACTCACCTCTTTAGAGCCTAAACTATGGGTCCAGCGATGCAGATGTATCCCATACTATGCCAGCGATGACTGTACCTCGTATCTACAATTCTGTACTACTAACCTACACTCTAGCTGCCAATCCTGTTGACCATACTGTCACATAATGTGGCTATAATCTATACCTACACCATGCTTGCAAGCTGTTGCATGGAACAGCTCTATCTTAAAGTCTGCACTCAGCAATGTCCAGCAGCCCTCATTCAAACTAAATAGATGAGGTAATTCTGACTCTAGCCTAAACTCTAGCTGTCCATAGACACTGTATGCAGGAAACTAAAGTCTACACTGGCTCATACTGTGCTGTAATGTATGACAGTGCTAAGCTAAAGTCTATGCAGTAGCAGAGTTTGTGTGAGTAGCGTCTGTAGGCTAAAGTCAGTCATGCTGTGGAGAGCTGTTTGACAGAGCGGCAGCTTCCCTGATCCCTTCTGCTCTGTCAGATGGAAAAGTGGAGCAGCCGTCACACATCCCACCCTCCCTCTCCTCCCCTTTCATCCCTCGCTCCCACTCTTCGATGCCCCCTCCCTCTGCCTAACACTTCCGCTAGCCATGTGCCAGAAAGAGGAAGAGGAGGAGGAGGAAGTGGAGGAGGAAATGGAGATCTATTTCCACTTCAGGTATATACTGCCAATAGGGGGCTTAAGAAAGAGGAGTGTAACAAAGCTTATTTTAACACACACGCACCCACGTGCGAATGCAGGCACGTGCATGCACACACACACACACACACACACACACACACACACACACACACACACACACACACACACACACACACACACACACACACACACACACACACACACACACACACACACACACACACGCACGCACACACACACACACACTTGCATTCTGCACAATAGCATTCGGAACAAAAATAATTGCTGAAACTCCAAAACAAGTTTCAGAGTCTTGGTTTGTTTGTAGCTCAACTTTCCATGTCATCAAAACAGCATCAAATGGACTAGATTGTCACAGGGTTAGGGGAAAAATCTTTGTTCATAATTATGTGTTTTTTTTACACAACCTTCTATTTACTGTCACTACCATGGGGAAAATGAAATAACTTAGTTTGAGCCCTTACATTTGCAAAGGTTACATTTGATGTGATGAAAATGGTATTTGACTTGAAAATGGCTGTCTAGCAATGATCAACAACCAACTTGAGAGCTAGAAGATTTTGAAAAAGAATAATGTGCAAATATTGTATAATCCAGGTGTGCGAAGACTTACCCAGAAAGACTCACAGAGGGAATCGCTGCCAAAGTTGATTCTAACATGTATTTACTCAAAGGGTTGAATACTTAATCAAGATAATACAGTATTAGTGCTTTATTAAATATGAAGTGTGGTACTCAGTCCTTGCAAATGACAAGCATACCCATAACATGATGCAGCCACTACCATGTTCATTTATTTTCCAATTGTTTGCAGTTTTACTTTAGTGCCTTATTGCAAACAGAATGCATGTTTTGGAATATTCTTATTCTGTACAAGCTTCCTTCTTTGCACTAAGCTAGCATGTGGTATTGTTTTAAGACAATCATACCATTTAGCTATTAAATACAGAATTTTAGGACCCCTTTAGGTATAAAAAAGAAAGAAAAAAAAGAATAATATTTGATGAAATATTGAATTATGCCTTTACTACTATAGCCCATAGAAACACATCGAATAACACATTCATAAAGGTAAAAAAATACATTTAAAAAATCACAAGAAATAAGGGTTTGAAGTGTCTGTCTTATGTCTAGAAGATATAACAAATCTCAGTAAATATTTATTTTTTGGGGACATATTGAAGCCCTTCGTTTTGTTGGCACAAAACGACCTCCATACTTCATCTCATTTGTATGGGTTGCCTTCAGTGGTGTGAAGTACTTAAGTAAAAATACATTAAAGTACTACTTGAGTTGTTTCTTGGGGTATCTGTACTTTACAGTTCATATTTTTGACTACTTTTACTTTTACTTCAATACATTCCTAAAGAAAGTAATGTACTTTTTAATCCATACATTTTCACTGACACCCAAAAGCATTCGTTATCTGTACAAACAATAGTACACAAGTATAAACACCATGGGACCACGCAGCCGTCACACCGCTCAGGAAGGAGGCTGTTCTGTCCCCTAGAGATGAACGTACTTTGGTGCAAAAAGTGCAAATAAATCCCAGAACAACAGCAAAGGACCTTGTGAAGATGCTGGAGGAAACAGGTAGAACGAGTCCTATATCAACATAACCTGAAAGGCCGCTCAGGAAGGAAGAAGCCACTGCTCCAAAACCACCATAAAAAAGCCAGACTACGGTTTGCAACTGCACATGGGGACAAAGGTCGTACTTTTTGGAGAAATGACCTCTGGTCTGATGAAACAAAAATAGAACTGTTTGGACATAATGACCATCGTTATGTATGTAGGAAAAAGGGGCAAGCTTGCAAGCCGAAGAACACCATCCCAACCATGAAGCATGGGGGTGGCAGCATCATGTTGTAGGGGTGCTTTGCTGCAGGAGGGTCTGGTGCACTTCAAAAAATAGATGGCATCATGAGGTAGGAAAATGATGTGGATATATTGAAGCAACAGCTCAAGACATCAGTCAGGAAGATAAAGCTTGGTCGCAAATGGGTCTTCCAAATGGACAATGACCCAACATATTGTGGGAAGCTTGTGGAAGTCTACCCGAAACGTTTGACCCAAGTTAAACAATTTACCCTGTTGAGGACAGAGGGCGCTGTTTTCACTTTGGGGGAAAATCGTGCCCAATTTAAACGGCCTCGTACTCAATTCTTGCTCGTACAATATGCATATTATTATTACTATTGGATAGAAAACACTCTCTAGTTTCTAAAACCGTTTGAATTATATCTGTGAGTAAAACAGAACTCCTTTTGCAGCAAACTTCCTGACAGGAAGTGGAACATCTGAAATCGATGCACTGTTCTAGGGGCTGCCTATTAAAGTCCTTGATAATTATTAGTTTAGATGCACTTCATACGTCTTCCACTAGATGTCGACAAGCAGTGAGAGAAGAAATTGAGTGTGTAACTTGATCTGGACTCGAATCATAGCTCTTGGCATGACATGTCACCAGTTTCCTGTTTTCTGGAGAGCGCGAGGAGGGACCTGGATTTGCCTTCTGATAAGCTGACGTTATGGACGACTAATATCTCCGGCTTTGATTTTATTTGATACATGTGACAATATCATCGTAAAGTATGTTTTTTCAATATAGTTTAATCAGATTATTGAAATTTTTTCGGGAGTTTTGCCGTGTTCCGTTCTCTTCCGTTTGTTGACGATGGAGAGATTCGTGCCACTTGGCAAGTGTGCTTGCTAAATCGAGAGGGAAAAAGGCGGTTCTAAAACCAAACAATGATTGTTCCCGACAAAGGACCCCTTGTACAACATTCTGATGGAAGATCAGCAAAAGTAGGACCCATTCTATGATGTTATTTCATATATCTGTCGTACATGTGAACTAGTCGTTTGCGCCCAGCTTTTGGGTACTCTCTCGCTATACCTAAGCTGGATGTCGTAATGAAGTTATTTTTAGAATTCTAACACGGTGATTGCATTAAGAACTAGTGTATCTATAATTTCCTATACAACATGTATTTTTTAGTTATGTTTATGAATAGCTATTTGGTCAGAATATGTGTGTCAGAAAAAGTGTCAGAAAAATATCCGGACGTTGTGGGAAAAAGATGCTACGTTAGCACAACGTTAGCACAATGTATAACCACTGATTTCAGCTCTAAATATGCACATTTTCGAACAAAACATAAGTGTATGTATAACCTGATGTTATAGGACTGTCATCTGATGAAGCTTATCAAGGTTAGTCAAAATTATATATCTTGCTGGTTTATTCGCTATCGCTAACGTGCCTATTGCTATCGCTAACGTGCCTTGATGAATGAATGCGGTAGTGTGGTAGGCTATTGTAGTAAGCTAATATAATACTATATTGTGTTTTCGCTGTAAAACACTAAAAAAATCGGAAATATTGGCTGGATTCACAAGATGTGTATCTTTCATTTGCTGTATTGGACTTGTTAATGTGTGAAAGTTAAATATTTCTAAAAAATATCTTTTGAATTTCGCGCTCTGCCTTTTCAGTGGAATGTGGGAGGAGTTCCGCTGGCGGAACGCCAGAGCCAGACAGGTTAACCTTTTGTCAATAGGGGGTGCTATTTGCACTTTGTAATAATTTCGTTCCCAAATTAAACTGCCTCGTACTCAATTCTTGCTCGTACAATATGCATATTATTATTACTATTGGATAGAAAACACTCTCTAGTTTCTAAAACCGTTTGAATTATTTCTCTGAGTGAAACAGAACTCATTCTGCAACACATTTCCTGTCAGGAAGTGAGATTTCTGAAATCGAGGTCCCTGTTCTACGGTCAGTTTATAAGTCCCCATGTAAGCTATGGGGCTACATGCACTGCATACGCCTTCCTCTAGATGTCAGTAAGCGGTGAGAATTTGAATGGAGTGGATTGCACCATCTCGGGCACTATAAAAGCTCATGGAACGGAAGTACCGTTCTTTTCAACGGGGCGCCTGGCGCAAGAGGGACATCACAATGGCGTCCTGCAAAAGCTTTCGTTTTAGCAGTTCTATATCTCCGGTCATGTTTTTATTCGTTATAGGTGTTAAAGACATCATAAGGTAGTTAATTTAAACCGACTTATAGCAGTTTATATCAGTTTATTGCGATTTTCTGGGATTTCTTTGTGACGCGCTATCACGAGTTGGACACCTCTCCAGTGGATGGCTATCGTTAGCTGCTATTTCTACAGGAGAAGAGGACATCTTTCAACCAAAAGACGATTGTTCTGGAGAAAGGACACCTTGCCCAAGATTCTGATGGAAGCTCAGCAAATAGTAAGCAGTCTTTATGCTGTTAATTCATATTTATGTTGACAAATGTCAAATAATAATTCCGCCATGAATTTCGGTGCGGTCTCGCTGTATTGCGCAGTAACGTTAATTTTAAAAATCTAACACAGCGGTTGCATTAAGAACTAATGTATCTTTCATTTGCTGTCCAACCTGTATTTTTTTAGTCAAGTTTATGATTACTTATCGATTAGAATAGGTGCCTCTCCAAGATGGCGCCGGACAGATTGCTTGAAGTTTTGGCCACTAATCACATTGTATAACCACGATTTGTGCCGCTAAATATGCACATTTTCGAACAAACCCTATATGCATTGTGTAATATGATGTTATAGGACTGTCATCTGATGAAGAATATCAAGGTTAGTCAAAAATTATATATCTTTTGCCTGTTTGTTACGATCGCTAACCTTTGCTGCTGGTAAATGGTGTTGTGTTTCTGGCTATTGTGGTAAGCTAATATAATGCTATATTGTGTTTTCGCTGTAAAACACTTAGAAAATCTGAAATATTGGCTGGATTCACAAGATCTGTGTCTTTCATTTGCTGTACGCTGTGTATTTTTCATAAATGTTTTATGATGAGTAATTAGGTAATACACGATGGTCTCTGTAGTTATTCTAGTTGCTTTGGTGAGAGTTGTGATGGTGGCTGCAATGGTAAACTATGATTTATACCTGAAATATGCACATTTTTCTAACAAAACATATGCTATACAATAAATATGTTATCAGACTGTCATCTGATGAAGTTGTTTCTTGGTTAGTGGCTATTTATATCTTTATTTGGTCGAATTTGTGATAGCTACTGATGCAGTAAAAAAATGGTGGAGTAAAAAAAGTGGTGTCTTTTGCTAACGTGGTTAGCTAATAGATTTACATATTGTGTCTTCCCTGTAAAACATTTTAAAAATCAGAAATGATGGCTGGATTCACAAGATGTGTATCTTTCATCTGGTGTCTTGGACTTGTGATTTAATGATATTTAGATGCTAGTATTTACTTGTGACGCTATGCTAGGCTATGCTAGTCAGCTTTTTTACTGATGGGGGTGCTCCCGGATCCGGGTTTGGGAGGAACTAGAAGTTAAAGTCTCCGGCCACTAGGAGCGCCGCCTCTTGGTGAGTGGTTTCCTGTTTGCTTATTTCCTTATACAGCTGACTGAGTGCGGTCTTAGTGCCAGCATCTGTTTGTGGTGGTAAATAAACAGCCACGAAAAGTATAGCTGAGAACTCTCTAGGCAAGTAGTATGGCCTGCAATTTATCACAATATACTCTACTTCAGGCAAGCAAAATCTAGAGACTTCCTTAGCTTTTCTAGGACACACATTCCGCTAGCGGAACCCTCCCCCCCCCCAACATTCCGCTGAAAAGGCAGCGGGCGAAATTCAAAAATATTTTTGAAATATGTAACTTTCACACATTAACAAGTCCAAACATCTTGTTAATCTACCCATCGTGTCCGATTTTTTAAATGTTTTACAGCGAAAACACAACATATATTTATGTTAGATCACCACCAAATCCAAAAAACACACAGCCATTTTTCCCAGCCAAAGATAGTCACACAAAAGCAGAAATAGAGATAAAATTAATCACTAACCTTTGATAATCTTCATCAGAAGACACTCATAGGACATCATGTTACACAATACATTTATGTTTTGTTCGATAATGTGCATATTTATATCCACAAATCTCGGTTTACATTGGCGCCATTTTCAGAAATGCCTCCAAAATATCCGGAGTAATTACAGAGAGCCACGTCAAATAACAGAAATACTCATCATAAACTTTGATGAAAGATACATGTTTTACATATAATTAAAGATACACTGGTTCTTAATGCAACCACTGTGTCAGATTTTTAAAAAACTTTAGGAAAAAGCATACCATGCAATAATCTGATACGGCGCTCAGATAGAAACAACATTTCTCCGCCATGTTGGAGTCAACAGAAATACGAAATTACATCATAAATATTCCCTTACCTTTGATGATCTTTCATCAGAATGCAGTGCCAGGAATCCTAGTTCCACAATAAATTGTTGTTTTGTTCGATAATGTCCATTACTTATGTCGAATTAGCAACTTTTGCTAGCATGTGTAGTTCACATGTCCAAACGCTGGCGCCGGTCCAGGCAAACTCGGATGAAAACTTCAAAAAGTTATATTACAAGTCAAATAAACTGGTCAAACTTAGTAGAGAATCAATCTTCAGGATGTTGTTATCATATATATATAAATAATGTTCCAATCCGGAGCATTTCTTCATGTCTGTTTAAGTAATGGCACACATTCCATGACTAGTGCGCATGACTAGAAACTAGCATTCTGCCAGACCACTGACTCATTCCCCTCCCATCCGGTCCCACATCACAAGAAGCTTCATTCCAAGTTCTACTGACTGTTGACATCTAGTGGAAGGCGTAGGGAGTGCAAACAGATCCATATATTACAGGGAATTGAATAGGCAATGACTTTCACATCGACCCTTCTCAGAATTCTCACTTCCTGTTTGGAAGTTTGCCTGCCATATGAGTTCTGTTATACTCACAGACATAATTCAAACAGTTTTAGAAACTTCAGAGTGTTTTCTATCCAATAGTAATAATACTATGCATATATTATCATCTGGGACAGAGTAGGAGGCCGTTCAATTTGGGCACCAATTCATCCAAAAGTGAAAATGCTGCCCCCTATCCCTAAAAAGTTAGATTCCGTGCACCAGCTGTTGTTTACAAATATGCACAGAGTAGTTCAGGGGCCTTGCTTTAACAAAGTTAACCATTTTCACTGTAGTGTCCAAAATGTCTTTCAAGCTGTCAGTCATTCCCTTGGCAGCAAGAGCCTCTCGGTGGACGCTGCAGTGTACCCAAGTGGTGTCGGAAGCAACTGCTTGCACGGCCATTACCACTCCACTATGTCTCCCTGTCATGGCTTTTGCGCCATCAGTCCAGATACCAACACGTATTGACCACCAAAGTCCATTTGATATCACAAAGCTTTCCAGTACTTTAAAAATATAATCTCATGTTGTCCTGGTTTCCAGTGGTTTGCAGAAGAGGATGTCTCCCTTAATTTACCCCCAATAAACGTAACAGACATATACCAGGAGCTGTGCCAGGCCCGCCAAGTCTGTTGACTCATCCAGCTGTAACGCATAGAATTCACTTGCTTGTATGTGAAGCAGTAATTGTTTCAAAACATCTTCTGCCATGTCACTGATGAGTCTAGAAACAATGTTGTTTGATGAAGGCATTGTCTGTATAGTTTTTTGGCCTTTTCCCCAAGCATTTTCCCAGCAGCGGGAAGAATTAAGTCCTCCACAATAGTATGGGGCTTGCCTGTCCTAGCCACTCGGTAGCTCACCATTTAAGACGCTTCTAGCCTCTTCTTATTAATGGTATCTGTTGCTTTACTACATGTCTTAGTACTCGAAAGCCATCTTTATTCTCACTCAAAAACTCCTGTGGCTTATTTTTCAAATGGTCATGTTTCGTTTCTAAATGTCTGCGCAAGAGTGAGGGTTTCCAGTGAGAGAGTAACGGTTAATGTGATTGGATGTCAATTATTTGACTAGGCTACCTGTATTTGACATTGTGTTGTTATTTCGCTAAACACTAGATGGTTTATTTGTATTTTTGGCAGTGAAATGAGGCTACTCATGTGAAAAAAATGCATAGCCCCGTTGGAAAATATAAATGTACTGTTTGAAAATGTGATTTTTATTTGGCGTACCCCGAAGGCATCAGGAAACATGCATTACAATGATTAACAGATCACATTATATTAGACCATTAGAATCATGGATCAAATATGATTGGAGTGCTCAGTTACTATAGAATGTAATGTACTATAGCATGTCAGTCACTACAGAATGTCAGTGACTATAGAATGTCAGTGACTATAGAATGTCAATCACTATAGAATGTCAGTCACCACTGAATGTCAGTGACTATAGAATGTCAGTGACTATAGAATGTCAATCACTATAGTCAGTCATTACTGAATGTCAGTCACTATAGAATGTCAGTCACTGAATGTCAGCCAATATCGAATGTCAGTCACTACTGAATGTCAGTGACTATAGAACGTCAGTCACTATAGACTTTTTCCACATTTTGTTACGTTACAGCCTTATTTTAAAATGGATTTTTTTTAAATGCATCAATATTCAAACATACCCCATAATGACAAAGTGAAAACAGGATTTTAGACGTTTTTGCAAATGTATTAAAAATATAACAGAAATACCTTATTTACATCATTATTCATAACCTTTGCTATGAGACTCAAAATTGAGTTAGGTGCATCCTGTTTCAATTGATCATCCTTGTTAGAACAACTTGATTGGAGTCAACCGTTGATCAATTCAATTGATTGGACATGAAATGGAAAGACACACACATGTCTATATAAGGTCCCACAGTTGACAATACATGTCAGAGCAAAAACCAAGCAATGAGCTCCAAGATAGGATTTTGTCAAGGCATAGATCTAGGGAAGGGTACCAAAACATTTGCCAAAAAGCACCTAAAGGACTCTCAGACCATGAGAAACAAGATTCTCTGATCTAATAAAACTATTTTGGCCTGAATGCCAAGCATCACATCTGGAGGAAACCTGGCACCATCCCTACGGTGAAGCATGGTGGTGGCAGCATCATGCTGTGGGGGTGTTTTTCAGCGGCAGGGACAAGGAGACTAGTTAGGATCGAGGGCAAGATAAACGGAGCAATGTACAGAGAGATCCTTGTTGAAAACCTGCTCCAGAGCGCTCAGGACCTCAGACAGGGGTGAAGGTTCACCTTTCAACAGGACAACGACCCTAAGCACACAGCCAAGGCAACGCAGGAGTAGCTTTGGGACAAGTCTTTGAATGTCCTTGAGTGGCCCAGCCAGGGCCCGGACATGAACCCAATCGAACATCTCTGCAGGGACCTGAAAATAGCTGTTCCCTATCCAACCTGACAGAGCTTGAGAGGATCTACAGATAAAAATGGGAGAAACTCCCCAAATACAGGTGTGCCAAGCTTGTAGCATCATACCCAAGAAGACTCAAGGCTGTAATCACTGTCAAAGGTGATTCAACTAAGTACTGAGTAAAGGGTCTGAATACTTATGTAAATGTGATATTTAAGGTTTTAATATATTTGCAAAAATGTCTAAAAACCTGTTTTTGCTTTGTCATTATGGGGTATTGTGTGTAGATTGATGAAGGAAAAAAAATATTTAATACATTTTAGAATAAAGTTGTAACGTAAGAAAATCTGGAAAAAAGTCAACGGGTCTGAATACTGAATACACACACAAATGCACTTTATCCCCAAATCTTTATCCCTGACCCTCTAAAGAGCACCACACCAGGGGTGGTTGTTTGTGTGTGTGAGCAACAGTGAACAACAGTGTGTGTGTGTGTCTGTGTGTAAGTGCACATACAGTGGGGAGAACAAGTATTTGATACACTGCCGATTCTGCAGGTTTTCCTACTTACAAAGCATGTAGAGGTCTGTAATTTTTATCATAGGTACACTTCAAGTGTGAGAGACGGAATCTAAAACAAAAATCCAGAAAATCACATTGTATGATTTTTAAGTAATTAATCGGCAGTGTATCAAATACTTATTCTCCCCACTGTATGTGTGCATGTACAGTTGAAGTCGGAAGTTTACATGCACCTGAGCCAAATACATTTAAACTCAGTTTTTCACAATTCCTCACATTTAATCCTAGTAAAAATTCCCTGTCTTAGGTCAGTTAGGTACACCACTTTATTTTAAGAATGTGAAATGTCTGAATAATAGTTGAGAGAATGATTTATTTTATATTTTATTTATTTCATCACATTCTCAGTGGGTCAGAAGTTAACATTCACTCAATTAGTATTTGGTAGCATTGCCTTTAAATTGTTTCACTTGGGTCAAATGTGTCGGTTAGTCTTCCACAAACTTCCCACAATAAGTTGGGTGAAATCTGGCCCATTCCTCCTGACAGCTGGTGTAACAGAGTCAGGTTTGTAGGCCTCCTTGCTCGCACGCGCTTTTTCAGTTCTGCCCACAAATTTTCTATAGGCTTGATGTCAGGGCTTTGTGATGGCCACTCCAGTACAGTGCCTTTGTTGTCCTTAAGCCATTTTGCTACAACTTTGGAAGTATGCTTGGGGTCATTGTCCATTTGGAAGACCCATTTGCAACCAAGCTTTATCTTCCTGACTGATGTCTTGAGATGTTGCTTCAATATATCTACATAATTTTCCTCCCTCATGATGCCATCTATTTTGTGAAGTGCACCAGCCCCTCCTGCAGCAAAGCACCCAAAGGACATGATGATGCCATCCCCGTGCTTCATGGTTGGGATGGTGTTCTTCGGCTTGCAAGCCACCCCCTTTTCCCTCCAAACATAATGATGGTCATTATGGCCAAAAAGTTATATTTTTGTTTCAGACCAGAGGACATTTCTCTAAAAAGTAGGATCTTTGTCCCCATGTGCAGTTGCAAACCGTAGTCTGACATTTTTATGGCGGTTTTGGAGCAGTGGCTTCTTCCTTGCTGAGCGGCCTTTCAGGTTATGTCGATATAGGACTCGTTTTACTGTGGATATAGATACTTTTGTATCTGTTTTCTCCAGCATCTTCTCAAGGTTCTTTGCTGTTGTTCCGGGATTGATTTGCACTTTTTGCACCAAAGTGCGTTCATCTCTAGGAGACAGAACGCGTCTCCTTCCTGAGCGGTATGACGGATTTGTGGTCCCATGGTGTTTCTACTAGTTTACTATTGTTTGTACAGATGAACGTGGTACGTTCAGGCATTTGGAAATTGCTCCCAAGGATGAACCAGACTTGTGGAGGTCTACAATTTTTTTTCTGAGGTCTTGGCTTATTTCTTTTGAATTTCCCATGATGTCAAGCAAAGAGGCACTGAGTTTGAAGGTAGGCCTTGAAATACATCCACAGGTACACCTCCAATTGACTCAAATGATGTCAATTAGCCTATCAGAAGCTTCTAAAGCCATGACATCAGAAGCTTCTAAAGCCATGACATCATTTTCTGGAATTTTCCAAGCCTTTTAAAGACAGGGTCAACTTACCCACTGACCCCCTGGAATTGTAATAGAGTGAATTATAAGTGATATAATCTGTCTGTAAACATTTGTTGGAAAAATTACTTGTGTCATGCACAAAGTAGATGTCCTAACCAACTTGTCAAAACTATAGTTTGTTAACAAGAAATTTGTGGAGTGGTTGAAAAACAAGTTTTAATGACTCCAAACTAAGTGTATGTAAACTTCTGACATCAACTGTATGTGTGTATGTGTGTGTATGCACCCCTGTGTGTGTATGTGTGTATGTGTGTGTATGTGTGTGTTTGCACCCCTGCGTGTATGCGTGTGTGCTTGTGTGTGTGAGCTCGACTCTGCGTGTTTGCGCATGCATGTATGTGTGTGTGTGTGTTGTGACGGCAGGAGGTCTGACCCCCAAAGCATGCATGTGTTCTGGATCAAGGGAGAGAGGGAGATGCTGGAGGCAAGGTCAGGCACCACTCTGGAGAGAGGAGCAGAAAATCCATCATCATTTCAGAGAGGCTGCAGAGGCATGACCTAGCCAGAGAGAGGGAACAATGCTGCATACCACCACAACTTTTTAAGCGCAGTTATAACAACATATGATAACGTCAATCTCTTACACAACTATGCTTTTGTATTGATATAGGGGGAAAGCAATGGTGAAGGATAAAGAGTAAGAGTGGTCTCTATAGCACAATACAGCTAGCTCAATATGGTCAACGGGTACCCAGCCTCAACATCTCTCTCTCCTACTCTCTCTTCTCTCTCTCTCTGCCTCTCTATCTACCTCACTCTCTCTAGCTCCTCTCTCTACCTCACTTTCTTTCTCTCTCTCTACCTCTCTCTCGCTCTCTCTATACCTCTCTTTTGTTCTCTCTCACTCTCAATCCCCCTCTCTCCCTTCATGCTAGATGTTTAACTTTGCCATACTGCATGTGAAAAACCCTATTGTATGGTGTGAGTTGGACAAGAGTGGAAGGGGTTAGGTGAGATCTGCTATCCTGTTAACCACTCAGGCTTTGATCACCCTACCTGAACCAAGATAGAGACCTCAACCCACCTGAACCCAGTTGCATAAAGTTTGCTACAGATCCATAAATATGATTTACAGAGAAAGTGAGGGATAGAGAGCGATTGATAGAGAGAGAGAAAGAGAGAGAGAGAGAGAGAGAGAGAGAGAGAGAGAGAGAGAGAGAGAGAGAGAGAGAGACAGAGAGCGTGTGGATGTGGGCACACCAGATGGTACGGACATATGGGCCTGTAAAAAAACAAAACATAACAGAACAAAACTGAACTGTGAACAGAAACTGTGGGCCAACTTAGCCCTGTTAGCAGAGCCCATCAAAATGTGGCTATTACTCTCCACACAAATTTACAAACACACACATACACACAAATACAAACACACACACACAAGCAGGGGATGATGTTCGGCTCAAGAGATTTGTGTCCCGATGCAGTCCTTAATCCCTAACTGTCTGTTTTAGGGACTGACACACACACACGCGCGCACACACACACACACACACACACACACACACACGCACACGCACACGCACACGCACACGCACACGCACACGCACACGCACACGCACACACACATAGACACATAAGCACGCATGCACACGCACAGACGCACAGACGCACACACACACACACACACACACACACACACACACACACACACACACACAGAATTAATCTCTATAGGAGGTCAGTTTCAAATATTACAAGCCATGTACAGTATATACAATATAGTTAAATGTTCCTAAGTGAAGTAAAATCATATGTGACTTTACTAAAGGCAACAGAAAATGGCGACAGAGAAAAGATTATCCTTCCCTCTCTGTGGCTACCTATATCCTCCACTCCCCTCTAGCTGTCTGTTTGTTCTGTTTCTCTCAGCTGAAGGCCTGTAGGTTCGTCTTGTGACAGAGGGGTTTGTGAGAGGTGAAAGACTTCTGTAAACAAACAAAGCTTTTTTCTGCAGCATGTTATTGTATCTCTGCATGATCCTTCCTCAGGTACCCATCTGTCTCCCTGTCTCCCTGCCTGTCTCCCTGTCTGTCTCCCTGTCTGTCTCCCTGTCTGTCTCCCTGTCTGTCTCCCTGTCTCCCTGGCTGTCTGTCTCCCTGTCTGTCTGTCTGTCTCCCTGTCTGTCTGTCTCCCTGTCTGTCTGCCTCCCTGTATGTCTCCCTTTCGGTCTCCCTGTCTCTCTGTCTGCCTGTCTCCCTGGTCACCTGTCTCCCTGTCTGTCTCTCTGTCTGCCTGTCTCCATGTCTGTCTCTCTGTCTGCCGGTCTGTCTCCCTGGCTGTCTTTCTCCCTGGCTGTCTATCTCCCTGTCTGTCTCCCTGTCTCTCTGTCTGCCTGTCTCCCTATCTTCCTGTCTCTCTGTCTTCCTGTCTCTCTGTCTCCCTGTCTATCTCCCTGTCTCCCTGTCTGTCTCCCTGCCTGTCTCCCTATCTCTCTGTCTCTCTGTCTCTCTGTCTCCCTGTCTCCCTGGGTTATACACACACTAGGACGCAGACGCACGCACATGCACACACACAATTTTCTCTGTGTTAGAGATAAAAGTACTACTATACTCATCTTCCCCGAGTACCTACTAGGGGAGCATGCACATGCATGCATGTGTGTGTATGTGTGTGTGTGTGTGTGTGTGTGTGTGTGTGTGTGTGTGTGTGTGTGTGTGTGTGTGTGTGTGTGTGTGTGTGTGTGTGTGTGTGTGTGTGTGTGTGTGTGTGTGTGTGTGTGTGTGTGTGTGTGTGTGTGTGTGTGTGTGTGTGTGTGTGTGTGTATTGCCTAATCTTTCTCAAACAGACATGGCTACAGTATATTCCTGGGTTTTTGGTTTTATTGCTGTGTGATAGTCATCTCTGTATCTCCCTGCTTGGTAATCAGACTGGCTGGCTCCTATGTTAACGATGGGGAGGTTAATGTGATTGGAATGCTAATCTGGATGGTGTTTAATTGTTTTTGCAGAGCTGATTGTTTCCAAGATGGGAACCGCCACTTTTAGGGCTGTGGATAACGATTCATTGTTATGCAAATGACCACGGCTATTGTCATAATTGTATTTATTTGTTTGTTTGTTTTTGCTTGTAAAGCATCATAATGTATTTAGAAAATGTGCTATGACATACCTAATGAATATAACACAGCTTTGGTGACAGCCCTAGCTTGGAACCTTTGGACATTAATCTTATCCTCCCGACTGCCGTGCTAGTAAAATGATTACCAACTTTACCCCGACATTTTTTTAAACCGCTATTGGCTAAACTTGATCTACTTGAATATAAAGTTGAATCCCCCTTCTCCTAAAATGAATGTATTAAGACGAGTATGGTGATTATTATTTTTTGTTCACAGTTATTATCCAGAATTGTCAGTAACACGATTACACAATAATTGAGCCAGCGCTAGCCGCTTTGATGATTGGCAATCTCAATTTATTCCCTCTTACTTATATAGGGATTTAGTTACCAAGTCAAACAGACAGTATTGCATAATATATGGGATTAAGTTGTCTTGAGTTGTGCTGTGATAACTCTCTTGGGAGACAGTTTGTGAATGTTATATTTTGAATATTTTGATATTTGATGATTTAAAATGTTGGATGTGTAATTTAAATTTAAATTAGAACTCCAAAGCCTTTGGTGAGCTGTGGAAATAATCTCCTTTTGAAGAATAATACACACAATCATTCAATGAATTAATCATAAGTAAACCTAGCAGGTGGAATCTCTAGTCACCCTCCTACATATCACCTATTGATTGGTCATTTCTGTCCTGCATCAGACTTTAATCTCATTGGTCAGTGTTCACCTGAGCTGTGCTCTCATTGGTCAGTGGTCACCTGAGCTGTGCATATAGATAATCAAAACTATCCACTTGTCCACTCATTTCATAGTAGGCCTGTGTTAAAGGTCCAGTGCAGCCGTTCTTATCTCAATATCTAATCATTTCTGGATAACAATTTTTACTGTGATTGTTTTCAATTAAAATGGTCAAAAATACACAAAAATAGAAGACCATTTTTGACCATTTTAATTCAATACAATAATTTTTCAGAATTTCACAGTATTTATTCCAACCTCATGATGTGTAAATATATATAAAACACAGCAAATTACAGTTTTTGACTGCACTGGGTCTTTAAATAAAAACAAACCAAATACATAAAAAATATTGCCTTTGAGCGGTTGAGCATAGAAACAATTCTGTGTTTAATTGAATTATTCAATTAACACTGTGGCTGGCTCTTCATTAAAATGTTTTCACTCTATTAATTAAGTGAAGAAACCACACATCACACATCGCAGCTAACCAAGAGCATGTGTGTCTGCGTGTGCATGCGAGCTTGTGGAGACAGAGTAAAAGTGACTTACGGGTTCCCATAGTCCCAGACAACACACTGAGGATCTGATGTGCCCTGCAAGAAACAAAAGAGGAGAGGGGGAGTGGGGAAAAAGAAGAGAGAAACAGTTCACTGTTTGAGGGGAACGAGTGAAGGTGTGTGGAGGATGGAAGGAGAGGTAAACAGACGGACAAAGGAAGAGAAAAAACAAGACAAAGGAAGGGAGAAGCTGTCTTCACCGAGGACAGACAGTGAGAGGACAGAGAGGAGAGAGAGAGAGAAACAGGAGAGAGAGAGAGAGACACCAAATAACGCATGCAGAGCAGAATTAGGCCGATACCCGCTAATGTTCAAAATCCAGAAAAGAGACATTAAATTCTACAACCACCTAAAAGGAAACGATTCCCAAACCTTCCAAAGCCATCACCTACAGAGATATGAACATGGAGAAGAGTCTGCTAAGCAAGCTGGTCCTGGGGCTCTGTTCACAAACACAAACAGACCCAGCATAGTCACAGGACAGCAACACGATTAGACCCAACCAAATCATGAGAAAACAAAAAGATAATTACTTGACACATTGGAAAGAATTAACAAAAAAACTGAGCAAGCTAGAATGCTATTTGACCGTAATCTGAGAGTACACAGTGGCAGGATATCTGACCACTGTGACTGACCCAAACGTAAGGAAAGCCTTGATTATGTACAGACTCAGTGAGCATAGCCTTGCTATTGAGAAAGGCCGCAGTAGGCAGACCTGGCTCTCAAGAAAAGTCAGGCTATGTGAGGTGGAAACTGAGCTGCACTTCTTAACCTCCTGCCAAATGTATGACCATATTAGATACACTTATTTCCCTCAGATTACACAGACCCACAAAGAATTCAAAAGCAAATCACAATTTTGATAAACTCCCATAACTACTGGGTGAAATACCACAGTGTGCCATCACAGAAGCAAGATGTGTGACCTGTTATCACAAGAAAAGGGCAACCAGTAAAGAACAAACACCATTGTAAATACCCAAATTCATGTTTATTTATTTTCCCTTTTGTAATTTCACTATTTGCACATCATTACAACACTGTATTTAGTACATAATATGACATTTCTAGTGTCTGTAATCTTCTAGAGTGTAATGTTTACTGTTCATTTTTTATTGTTTATTTCCCTTTTGTTCATTATCTATTTCACTTGCTTTGGCATGCCAATAAAGCCCTTACAATGAACATTTATTTGAGAGAGAGCGAGAGAGAAGGAAGAAGAAAGAGAATTATCCTACATCTATTTGATGTTGTTTTACCTAATTAACCAACATCTTCTACACTCCCACAAACTCCCACAAACTCCCCAATGTAAACACAAACAGCTGTCCTCAAAGTCTAAACAAGCGAACCATTCATTATCGACTAACTCCTAAACCATCGATTCACTGGAGCCCAAGCCAATCGCACTGAGTAAAACGGCCTGTGATTGGCTAACCAAAGTTCAGTGGTGCGTATATAGCATTACTGAGGATGACTCCACGACTCAATAAGGGAATTGATTGGAGAATCGATTAGCTCTAATTGATTCATCCATGCTCGCTCCACTAGCGAGCAGCAGTGGTCAGTGATTCGATTGCTCTGCTCTAATTGAATAATATGGACTAGTTCCATGCACTATATACGTCTCAATATGTTTTATCCTACTGAGGACGAATGATTGGATTTTAGGAGTGTCCAGTTCAGTCCAATCTATGACCTGATGAGGCAACTCTCTATTTCAGCCAAGCATTACAAAGACCATTAAACTAATCATTGCCTTAATGCAGACAATCAGGAAAGACAATTCTACCAGTGCAAAGATGGTCTGTGGCAGTGTAAGAAGAAACCTGTGGACTAGTGTAGCGATGGACTCACATACAGGAAAGCCACACTTTTAGTATTTTATAATCTGAATACAGAAATACCTGGTCCTCCAGGAAAGAAAAGGAAATCCAGCCTTTTCTGTTTTAGCTACCCATAGATTAGAAGCCATCTCTGGGGAGGTAGGGGAGGAAGGGTGCCTATCAGTGTTTATATTATGGCCATGCATAATTCAAGCTTCCCTTTGAGGCCCATCTGTTAATGAAGGGGAGTCTCCCCCTGGTGGTGGAGGATGTTGTTACACTGGTCCCCTGTGAAAAGTTGGTCCCCTGTGAAAAGTTGGTCCCCTGAAACGTGAGGATACTGCCTAGGGTTGCTTCCTAAATGACACCCTATTCCCTATGTATTGCATTACTTTTGGCCAGGCCTCATAGGGATATGGTAAAGTAGTGCACTAAATACAGAATAGGGTGCCTTTTAGTGCACTTCTTTTGGCACACAGAACAGTGATTTCCACAACGACAGAAGAAGGAGTGATGCATAAGTTATGTATCTAGGCAGCGCGGCCAGAGGAAGCATGTATCTAGGCAGCGCGGCCAGAGGAAGCGTGTATCCAGGCAGCCCGGCCAGAGGAAGCATGTATCCAGGCAGCGCGGCCAGAGGAAGCATGTATCCAGGCAGCATGGCCAGAGGAAGCGTGTATCCAGGCAGCCCGGCCAGAGGAAGCGTGTATCCAGGCAGCCCGGCCAGAGGAAGCGTGTATCCAGGCAGCGCGGCCAGAGGAAGCGTGTATCCAGGCAGCCCGGCCAGAGGAAGCGTGTATCTAGGCAGCGCGGCCAGAGGAAGCGTGTATCCAGGCAGCGCGGCCAGAGGAAGCGTGTATCCAGGCAGCGCGGCCAGAGGAAGCGTGTATCCAGGCAGCGCGGCCAGAGGAAGCGTGTATCCAGGCAGCCCGGCCAGAGGAAGCGTGTATCCAGGCAGCCCGGCCAGAGGAAGCGTGTATCCAGGCAGCGCGGCCAGAGGAAGCGTGTATCCAGGCAGCCCGGCCAGAGGAAGCGTGTATCCAGGCAGCCCGACCAGAGGAAGCATGTATCCAGGCAGCCCGGCCAGAGGAAGCATGTATCCAGGCAGCCCGACCAGAGGAAGCATGTATCCAGGCAGCCCGACCAGAGGAAGCATGTATCCAGGCAGCCCGACCAGAGGAAGCGTGTATCTAGGCAGCGCGGCCAGAGGAAGCGTGTACCCAGGCAGCCCGGCCAGAGGAAGCGTGTATCTAGGCAGCGCGGCCAGAGGAAGCGTGTATCCAGGCAGCGCGGCCAGAGGAAGCGTGTATCCAGGCAGCCCGACCAGAGGAAGCATGTATCTAGGCAGCGCGGCCAGAGGAAGCATGTATCTAGGCAGCGCGGCCAGAGGAAGCGTGTATCTAGGCA